>NC_088853.1:66207962-66507962 GCF_963853765.1 Magallana gigas | reverse complement strand
AATACAACAATTTACATTAATTAATCAATTAATTTTGTTTGCATATTCTTTTGAAAAGAAAACTTATAGTTGAAATCAATGTTGTTAATCCTGATTTCAAGAGCAATTTACTAATAATTTAAACATAGTTTATTGATAATTCATTAATGTAGGATTGGGCAGCAACAGGCCATGTAAACATTCTCCAAAACTTTGAAAAAGTAATTATAAATTTTATACAAATATAATAAGTTCTTTAAAAACAAGGTTAAAAGAGTACTAAATGACAACTGTGTCGTTCAGTTTATTGGTTTTTCCCCCACTGACATCTTTATTTTTGTTATACATGTTCATTCATGTGGTAAAGTTACACCTTTTGTGGTTTGCCCTTTTTATTTTTCATACGTCATCAAATCTTGTATCTTATTTATAAATATGCCTGTTTGGGGAACCCCCCGATTTTAAATTTACGTCAAGGTTGGAATGTATATAAACAATGGCTTAAGTTACATTTCACAGTGTAAAACAAACTTTGTTATAATACTAACATTAACACAGCCAGTGCAGAGAAATGCAGGTAAGATTATATACCAAACTACCTATTTTTTTTTAATTAATCATCTTTTATTGGAAAGGAAAGGGGATAATTTATAAATGCAAAAGCATTGGTTAGCATCGGGGAACAATTTTTCCCCTGTTACTGTGGAATCATTAGATTTCGTGGCTCAATTTTCGTGGAATTCGTGGGTACCTCTCAACCACGAAATAACATCCTCAACAAATTGATATATTAGGGTAGTAAAGTCATATTTCCTTTTGTAGATGTATAAGAATACACGAAATTACGTCCCCTCGAACCTGTAAAATTTAAGTTCATTTTTGTAAAAACCATTTTTAATTACCGGTATGTGACCTGATCTGCTAGGTCGACACTTATATTGAAAACAATCAAAATCGATGTTGATCTTGCATATCATACGTGATTAAACACAAGGAAAAATGTTTTTCAGTCTAAAATTTTCACCCCATTCGCACCTTCATTGATGATCAGATTTAGATATGCTCCTAAGACCACAGTTTCATTAATTGATTGTTTTGAAGAATAAGTATGAATCAATATGACAATTTGGCGGTTTGATACAAATATATCAATCTATTTAACAACATATAACATTAACATTAAAAAAATTGGCAAAACACTAAACAGACCCCAATGAGATGAATTCAAATAAAATTTTGATTTAAATATAATTTTTGAACTTTTAGCCTTCTCTCCTACCGGTTTTTTTCTTGCTCGCTCTTCTGGTTGTTGCGCATGCGCAGTGGAAAGGGGCAGCGGACTTTAAAATCGGAAATAAAGGACCCAATTTAAAGCTATCGCTTGCACGAGATGTTGGTAGATGGAATTTCAAAGGATTTGGTGCCACTGACTTTAGAGGTGGTTGGTCCGCTGGAATTGGAGTAGCATTCAAGTTCAAAAGGTCAACTGGCGAGGTAGGTCTTCTAATATTTTGACTTGTAAAGCAATTGTAATACAATTATAATTCAAATTGGCATATCTTTAATACTTTTTTCTGACGGAAACTTTCAAACCGATGTTATGTTTTTTGGCCAATACTGATAATGATATGCTAAGCCTACTTAAGTTAATATTCTTTTAAACATAATTCAGCATTTATTATAAGTTCATAGTTATGGACATATTTTCTGCAGTATACTAAACATCGGGACAACACTTACTTCTTTATTTATTTATATCCACAGAACTCTAGAAAACACGTTATGTGTCATTTCTTCGTTTATGACGAGAACAATGATGGTGTCATCACAAAGGAAGAGATGATCGGCCTGTTTGACGACAAGACACGCGGCAGTAATCTATACGATGATTTCAATACAACCAAAGGTAACTAGACCAATGCACAATAAACAGGCCCCAATACCATGAACTGACAAGAAATCCAAGTCTTTTTCTCAGTTTTTGGTCTTTTGATTTATAAAATAAAAGTAATGAGGATAAAATATGACGAATTTATGCTTTAAAAACAAGACCAAAATAAATCATTTTATTATTGAACAAAAATATATATGTGGAAAAAGAAACATTTTTTTTGTTTTAAAACACAGATTGAAATCTTTTTATATTTTTTTTCAGAAAATCTTGGAATCACAAAGTCAGATTTCTACAAAAGAGTGGCATCCGTTATCAAAGGCTGCGATAATGATATACAAAAGTAAAATTATTGGATTCCTGAGTGGATTTGAAAGCGGTGACGTCATAAGAAGGCGTAACATTTTTAAAATTGTCAGTTAGTCCCACATTTTTTGTTCATTTATTTTGAATTTAAGTTCCATGTTGTTTTTATATATGTATGAGCAGTTTATTAAAATTTTTAAGATATAATAATTTTTTATTGTCTTACACATGCCACATACATATATTGTTTGTATACAGGTATTGATTTACATAATTAATACAGCTATGAAATAATATAATGGCATAACAGAAAAGGTCACATTTAGAATTGCCTTTCCGAAAAAGAAAAAAAAATGTTGACAAATCCAATAGCTGCCAAACTAACATGTTCTATTAACATAAGTAATACAAAAACATGCAGAATAAGAGCAGAAGTGAAAGCTATTCCCGAATATTTGCGTCGATGTGTCGTAGAGCTACAGTTAAAACCATGAGTAAAAACCTTTCATTAAGACTTAAAAAATTTCCGCTAGTTTAGACATTTAAACCTTACACACCTTTTTTTAAATACTGAATATCATTGGACATTTTTCTACTGATGTCATGTCGTCACTTGCCGTATACATTTTAGCTTACATGAGTTGAAAACTCAAGTGAGCTATATGATCACATTTCGTCTGTTGTCTGTGTGTTCATCTGTCTATCCGTCTGTCCGTCGATTTTTTACTTTTTCGACATCTTCTCCAGAACCACTGAGCCGATTTCAACCAAACTTGACACAAAGCGTTCTTAGACATAGGGAATTCAAAGTTCAAAATTAAGGACTACGCCCTTTTCATGGGGAGGTAATTGGGAATTTTTGAAATTTTTTGAGAAATTCCAATTCCACAAAGGGAAACATTTAAGTTATACACAAAAAGTCAAATGTTAATATATACGGTTTTACTTATATGCAAGCAAGTTGACAGACCTTGGCCCCTAGACAATTCTGTTGCCTCATATGCTTAGGTGAGCGATGTGGCCCATTGTTTAGTTTGTCAGTCTTTTACCTATTTTGGAAAATGAAATGCATTATATTGACGATTGCGAGTCGCCACAAACATTATTAATTTTCTTTATGAAACGGTAAGAGTGTTTGAAAGTTTTAAAGGAGAAAAATGCAATCAGATTTTAATCGATACATTTTAGATGAAATATTCTTCAGATTTTTTATCGTGTAGGATACTAATCATTCAGGGATGGAGCGATTGAAAAAGTAGTTTTGATTGAGCATAACTAATTACATTTCACAAAGTAATTTGAGGTAAGTAACTGAGTCTGCTTTCAGTTATTAAATGCATTTAAATACAATAATTATTTCAAAATGTCATGTGTTTTCAATTACTTTTCTATTACATATCAATTACCTTGTCTCCCGAGCTTAAAATTTACAAACAGGTTTTTTGTAATGATGTATAGTTTGTATACCTGCTTGTGTTTATATACAATGATAAAATGACTCATAATGTTTAATATGTTTATACAGCACGTCACAGTACCCAGGGTAATAGGTAAAGGTTCATTTTGTTTAAGAAGTGAACCCTCTCATACAGAAAAAAATTGAAAAAAATATCAGATTGGGAAAATCTTGTTTAGAACTAAACAGGAACTAAATTATTCTGGACGAATTTAATGAATGAAATTTTTTTCAGAAATTTTGAATTAAAGTATATAAAATAATGCTGTTTAAATAAAATCGAACCTTTTAAAACATTTCTGCATATGTAAAGATTTGTGTATCTCAATGCTTTTTATACATGTATTTGTTCTAAATGTTTTTGAAACTAAAACTTATTGATACATAAACAATGTCTTTGATAGCATTTAATTACATTTCAAAGTAAATTACCCCAACTCTGAACTCTGCCTCATCATACCGATGATTTTTTATCTGTGTGAACGTATGGCATTTTAATATGCGAAATATATATGCCGACCCTTACAATATGTAATATGAAGCTATATAGCAAGGATTATGTAAATATACATGGACTTATGACTTGTTTAGATTGTAAAATGAATACTTCTGAGAATGCTTTAATTTCATTATGTATGATTATATCTGGTGTTGTTCTTGCTTTATTTATAACGCAATAATTTTATGCGGCAAAACCATTTTGAAAATCGATTAAGAATATCGTTTACAATTTTCCCCCCAAATATACGTTCACAACAGGACTTACAGTAGTTTGAAAATATAGCTATAGGTAATCATTTGGCTTACGTTTAAGCTTGCAAAACTTTACCAGAGGTTGTGACATTTATTAAAACTTTCTGTCCTACTTCAATACAATATCCACGAAAGGTTTAGCCACCTCGTAATTTCATGTAAAAAGCATTTTTTATTTTTTTCTTTACAGAGTCATATATAAACTTATACTACTTAATATATTACTTAGTCTTTCAGACAGCTTTCAGCTAAATACCATTTGACGCAACTAATCGTTTATTAGTTTGAACTATTGTCTGTTGGTTTTAAAACTATTTTATAATTGAACATTTCTAATTTTACATCGTTCTTATTGCCATACACTTATTGAATTTCAAGATTCTCTCAATAACATTGACATTTCAGAGAAATTTCGGAGAAATTTCTTTTTATATATCATCTTTCATTGGGTTAACATTGAAAAAGCGATCTAATCAAAATCAGCTTCCAAAATACTTGACTCGAAAGCACTATCATTAATACGGAAGAGATATATCAATATATAATTATATCAATTATTATTATCATAGCAATTATCCTGGTTGCTAGCTTTTCTAGTCGTTGCTCATGCGCTAATGGAAAGAAGAAACCGAATTGGATCTTAAAGTAAAGGATCAAATGTTATTTAAGCTCTCGATTGGACGATATGTCGATAAATGGAATTTCGGAGGTTCCACTGACTTTGGGGGAGGGTGAACGGCTCGCGTCATGTTCAGAAGGTCAGTTGGTGAGGTAATTATAGGCACTAGTGACCACAAAAACACAAAAAGGATCGGTGATGTGGGAGAAGGGATGCATTTGTGTCAATGTGAGAATAAGAACGTTTCATTTTACATATAGTCGGTTGGCTATAAATTAACAAAAAGTAAGTGAATTTTGATATTTCTATCTACTTTATTATGTATTAATGTAAAAAGATCTTTAGACGCTAAAATGTTGTAATAAAGGCAACCAGTGTCATCATAACAAAAGAAGAAATGATCAGTCTTTTTTACGGTGAGGCACTCGACATGAACACTAACAGCGATCCACATATAAATTTAAAGGAAGAAACATAGAAACGGAAATAGAATAAAACTTCAATGATCACAGACCAAACTATATAAAATTTACAAATAATATATTATGAAAGAAAACACTATTTATGGCTTAATTGTGTTATTGAATAATGTTCAATATCAACATCTGATTCTCGGGAATTCAAACTAAATGATACATCTGCAAAATATAATCTGATATGAAATAAATCGATTCGAAAAATATATCCCCAAACTGTCGACAAACATTTTCTGTTTTGATATAAGACACCAATGTGTGTTGATCGGCAAGTAACAGATTTTTAAAGTCAAAGTAGATCAATACATATATGCGAGGTTGTATATAGTTAGCTAAACATGAACTAATGATTCTCAAAACTATACTGTATCATATCTGCAAATGTCAAGATTGATATAAATGGGTGGATCAAATATAGCTTTTTTGTATACTATTTTTTTTTAGTTTACCCCTTAAAATCAGTAAAAATGTTTTTTGCCTTTTACAGGAGTACACGTTTTTCTTATTTTATTTTAAAAGAAAATATATTTCATTTTTATAAAGATTCATTTAATCACATTTATATGAAAAATTTCACACTTTTTTTTATCCCTCGAGCTTTTCTTCTGTAAAATGATATGCTGTACAACATTTGTCCATGCTTATCAAAATAATCTCTACGATATTACTTTTATATTTTAAACAAATATGTATATTGATGAAATAAACTTTGTACTTTTTAGGCCCACCTTTGGTATTTTATAATTTTTAAAAGTCTATAAAGTTTACTTAGATTTGACAGATTCAACGCAAGGATATCTATAGCAACCAATTTATAGGACATAGCCACTTTCTATATTTATTTATATCAATTATTGTAATGTTAATAGATTCGGATTCCTTTCAAAAGAGCTGGATTGTACCAACTAAGAAGACTGAGAGCGCTGTAACATACTCATCGGAACTGCCTTAAACATAAAAATTATATTTCAACCAAGAAACTGTCATTAAACAGAAAAAAGTCTAAAAAGATTCTATCTTATGTTTAACATTTACCAGAAATTTATACAGAGCTCTTCGTCCAAAAGGAGGTAAATATAGCCTTACAATGTTTACGACCATCCATTTCTCTTAAGGGTTAATTAAATAACTATACCACACACAATGTCACATGGCATTTAAGTTAATAACTTGATCAGACAGACCTGCATATTTACAATCGTAAGGGAAAGGTCTTTGTTCGAATGTGTTGTTTCATAAAAAAAGATTATTAAACGGCTAACATTTCTTCAACGTTTCTTTTTTTTCCTTGACAAATTTAAATTTAATATAAGTGTACGATCGTAACTTGAAACAGAAATTTGTATGATGGTATTCTGTTTCGAATTTGATACCAGGCTGTCGCACAAAGCATGAAACATGTTTTAATAGCAATACAAACCAGTCACGAAAAGCATGTTACATTATATAGTCTGGACATATATAAGTCACTTCGTAATATGAAGTAACTTAGAACATTTAAAGAACTTAAAAAGTATTTTCTGTATAGTTTTATATCTGAACGGGTCGTAAATATTTAGAATGGGAAATCTTGTTCGTTTAATGGTGGCCGGAATTATATCTGTTTTCTTGCAATACGCAGCAGGTTCTATAATTTGAGATCTATAATATTAATAATTTTTAAAGTTATATTAAGATTTTAATCATTCTGAACATTATCAAAAGAATACCAGATCTAGATTTTTTTTACAATGTAAATCGCTTGATGTTCTGCAGCAAATATTTTTACATAGTTACCCTACAAGAATATAATAAAAATTATAATTTTGATGACTTATAACTAAAAAAAATTGCCGCGAATAACACTTCTTTATATTTCAATGAGCTGATAACAACAACGTTGGTTCGTATTGCCATATCTTACTTGTTAAATTAAAGATAACAGAAAATAAAAGGTACAAGTTTAATTTTCTTATTCATTTTTCAGGAATACGTTGTCAACATCCGTGGGTGTCTTTTGGAAGGAACTGTTATTATTTTTCATCGAAGAAAGAAGTTAATTTCTATGTTGCAATGGTAAGGTGTTTGTATTTTGATTTGTATTTTGATAGACTTTTTCTAGTTTTATTATTTATTTTTGATAAACAATTCTTGTTATAGTTGACAATAATAAATTGTGCTTAAAGTTTACAAAGCAGAATTTTAAGTATAAACCCCCGTCATTTTTTCTAAACATTGCAAAATAAAAGTTATAAATAGATGAAACAGCTTTTACCGGCATTGCTTTACTAACGTGTTTGACATATGGGTATTCTTTCTCAATGTAAAAGTAACAATACCTACGCAATTTTAAAAAAATGATATCTCGCCATTTATACACTAACGTTTCTATGAAGAATGCTTGCAACTCGATGGGAGGTCATCTTCTTGAAATACAAAATGCACGTGAAGACAATTGGATAGCTTTACAAACAAACAAACGAGGTAGGATTACGAACTACATGATTGCTTTCAAATTAAACGTTGGCATGAGAAATCTAAATTATTTGAAAAATCAAAATTAAGAATTAAAACATTTTTGTTCATGTTAAAGTCTGAAATTTGTCTATAGTTTTTATTATGGTCACGATTGTGATCAAATTTAATATTTCTGTTTTATTGTTTACAATAATATTTTTGCTTTTGTCTTTTAGAACTTATGATAGGTTCACATTAAGGGATATAAGAGCATATTAGAATTGTTAATTGTTTGCTTTATAAAATAAATCCTAAATATTTTATTTAAAATGATTTAAAAAAAAAGATTTCCATTGGTTAGATTTGTAAACCAATGCTTAAATCTTACGTGAAATCAGTCCCAATTAAATGTGAGCTAAACAACCTTTCGATAATTATTTTATAAAGATAATCATGCACAGATATTCCAACACTAATAAACAAACTAACAATTTCTTCCACTTTATAGCTTAATTTTCAGTATTATGCTATATATTTTACATTCATGTATAAGAAAAGGAAAATTCCAATGTTAAAAATAATATGATAGAATATCTGTTTGTACTAAAACTATCTTAAGTTTAAAGAAATTTTAATTATTACATATGGCTAATTTCATTGTTTTTTCTGTTATTTGTTTAATGTGTTTAGTTTTGTTAATTTCTTTGGAAGTATAATAATTACACAGTAACAAAAAATTCATGTAATAAAACATTATCAAAAAAATCAATGTCTTGTATTGATAATGAGATAATTTCAGTAATCTATCGAATAACAAAAAAAATAACAAGTTCTATACAATAGTATAGACATTCTAACGCGAGTTTTGGCTACATGTGTATATATACTGTTTTCAGGCTATAGATATGGGGTGTGGTTAGGGTTTCATGACATGCACCAAGAGGGAAATTATGTGACCTTGTCCTCTGGCGGTGGAAAGATTTGCTACAGCAACTGGCATAGAGGGGAACCAAACAATTATGGAAAAAGTGAGCATTGTGCAACGTTTAGAAGTACGACAAGAACTTGGAATGATGCTCATTGTAAAGAAATAATGAATTATGTTTGCAAAAAATAAATTTTTTACAGAAAACTAAAGATGTTCAAAAAAGATTCGATATATATTTTTTAAACACCAAAGTTATTAATCAGTAATGTTAAAAAGGTTGTTTCTCATTAGCATGGTTTTATTAGAATGACAATTGAATTTGGGTTGCATCAATGAAAAACGTACTAGATTTCATTGACGTTAAGTGTAAATGTATAGTACATCCTTAAAACTGATGCATGCAGGTATTTGCGGTAAGCACTGATTAAAAGGTTCGTTAATGAAAGTTCCCAAAATTTTTATAAACCAGAAAAATAAAATCGAAAAATAAAACAGCCTAAATGAAATGTTTACTCAGCATCGGTGTTTGAAGGTATTGGTACAACATTCTGTATGCGACATGCTTTCCATACAATGCACAGAAAACAACAACGATTTGTAATATATAACTTATACATTTTGTTGGAAAAACTAGATGAATGGGACACCATACCTAACACAATGTTGACAAGATTAATTTCAGACGATTGTTTCCCTTTCCTTATTTGATCAGTGTTGATATACATATAATAGGAAAGAAAAAAAATAGGTTAAGTTTTATTATGTTTTTAATTCCATACTTTCTCGCCAGTATCGCCTGAAGACTAAATTGAAATTTAATAAAAATATAATATCTGAAAGGAAATATTGAGAATAGGTGTTAAGAATAAGTGACACATATTTATGCATTATTTCGAATCATATGGAAAGAAAACCGGATGAAGAGATATTGTATGATTGTAAAAATTGTATGAAACAGACTTTCTGTATTACTTGTTGAATGAAATGGGGGAATCGAATACAAGGAAACCTAAAGACCTCGCATGATTGTTTGACGATTCAGTAATTCTCTTAGAAAACTTAAGAAAGAAAATGAAGCATCCAATATTTCTATTCAAAACGTTTAACAACCGGTGTTGGTGTGTAAATAAACTTGTCCATCATCCTGGTTTCCATCCACAGTATATATCACTTCATTTGTCCGCCGTGATTAACAGACACTTGCCAAGGCAGTAAAAGATGCTATCACTTACCATCAACTATACGCTGTGTAAGGAATCAAATTATCTACGAGAAAGTCGCTCTACTTGATGTAAAAATTGAGAGTTATACCTGTGTCACAACCATTGTCCTTGTGTCTTGTATTTTTACTTTTGTTTTCCTGTGTTGATCTCAATACACCGAAAGGTCACAACACAAAAGACCAATAAACAGGCCACAAGGCCATAGACTGACAACAAATCCAGACTGTTCTTTGTTTATGGTTTTTGGGGTATAC
Source organism: Magallana gigas (assembly GCF_963853765.1). NCBI lineage: Eukaryota > Metazoa > Mollusca > Bivalvia > Ostreida > Ostreidae > Magallana > Magallana gigas. The sequence goes on along the minus strand of NC_088853.1, from coordinate 66,497,641 downwards.
AATAATACTAACGAGGAGACAATATGCCAAATAAATGCATTAAAAATAAGACGAAGATCTGAACCATATTAATAATATAGATAAATATGTGCAAAAAGAGAGTTCCTTTTTTAAAACACACATTGAAGTCTTTAAATAATATTTTTAAGAAATATATCTTGGTATCACAAAGTCAGAATGAAAGAGTGGCATTCGTTATCAATTGCTGCAATTATAGAAAACAAAAGTAGACTTGAATTATGCGATGACGTCATGAGATGGCGCGATTTTTAAAATTTTCTGTTTAGTTCCAGATTCATTGTTCATTTATTTGCATTCAAATTTCATGTTTTCATATCTATTCAAATTTGAAATATGATAACTTTGCATGTTTTACATATGCCATATGCATACATGTATATTGTTTGTACACATGAGTTGATTTTCATTAACCTTCAAGTCTTTGAAATGATATAACGGCATAATAGAAAAGGTCACATTAGAAATTACTTTCTATAAAAAAAATCACCGTTGACAAATACAAGGTCTTCAAAACTAACATCTTTTATTTAGATAAGTAAAATAAAAGCGTGCAGAATAGCAGCAGAAATTTAGCACGTTGTAATCGATGTTGTGCCGTATAGTTACAGTTCATTTCAAGAGAAAAAAAACCCATTTTATATATGGCATCCAAAACATACACTATTCAGTGTAGTAAAAAGATTAAAAAGATCCACTTGTGAAATAAATGGGTCTACTAGAGACCCCTTCCCCCTCAACAACGCTAGAGTTGACCTGTGGTTGGAACTCAATTGTATTTCTTTTATGTAAAGTACTGGTGTACATTTACAATTATTTAGTTAATTTTACTTACCTTTTACGATCAATTCATTAACTTGTTAACAGAAAGATGTAAATATAAAGAGTAACATGCTTTCCTTGATGCATCCTGTGGCATATGAAGGTAGTGATCATTGTAAAAAAAATACATAACCCGCGTTAAAAAAATATACATAAACCGCTAAGGTGGATTATGTATTTTTTCTGCAGTGTTGCCACTTTCAATAAAACCCACATGAATGACCAAATATTTTTTTTTTATTGTTTAATCCTCTTAACTTCTAAAGAACATGCTAGCAAGAGTGACGGTTGTCACAACTTTATTAAAAAAGTTAAATTATTATATATATTATATCTTAAACTTTCAATTTTCAGCTACATGTAATATACCTCTTCACTCTGGAAGGAATTCATCATACAGTTTATATTGCTGTTTACTTATGTACGATTTTCTAGATAATTCTGACAGACAATCTGTTTGTATTGTCGAGAGAGGTCATTAAAATTCACAACAAAACCTCAACACTCAATGCCGAATAATTAATGAGATATGTGAATTTTATATTTCCATACGGTTTTCAGAAAACGATTTTAATATAAACAAATATCAAAATATTAATACTTAATGTTAATTCTTTATTAAACACGACAGCATGGTGAGTAAAACTTATAATGTTATTAAATTTGACTTTTAAAATTGTACTTCTGCAATATGTCATTTAATAATAAATTTTGATATAAACTGTTTTAAAGGGTTTTTTTTTTATTTATAAAAAAAAAACAAAAAAAATTCGGCGGTACAAATTTCAGATAATGCGACTTAAATGGTTCTAAAGTATATGGATATATAAGGAATGTTTTAATTGTATTGCTAAATAATAAATTGTTTTTATTTTCATTTTAGTAAAATTTTATTTATCGCATTCTGGGTAATGTAACATTGGGATAAGTTGTTATTTCTTTAATGATAATACAGAAATAAAAAAAAAATATTTTCAAATAGATCAATCTTAAACAAATGATATCAAAAAAATAACAAAGGTCTTGAAAAGAGAGAGAGAGAGAGAGAGAGAGAGAGAGAGAGAGAGAGAGAGAGAGAGAATTGCTTTAAAGCTTTAAGATATCTAACCCATTTATTTTTCTTATTCCTTTTTTAGGTAAATAAATCTTGTTTTCTCTGTTGGCTTAATTTGCATAGAGATTATTAATCTTTGCAAATCTATAAATCCTCTTGATGATAATATCTTCTTGATGATTTCAATGTCTGAAAATCATAATAAAATTGGCATTTTTTCGATTTTCCATTAGAAAATCACGTTTTTCCTTCCTTATGTTGGCGGTATGTTCCACTCAGAAACAGTTTTTCGAATTTGAGGACGAAACGGGAACTAGAAGTGGAGGAGGGAGTTTCCCACGATCTAAAAATAGACAATCGGTGTAGCATTCTCAACTAAAATTACTTAAACCGGCATAGAACCAAACGTAAAGTTCGACTTCATGTATAAACGAACTGATATCAGTGACAACAGATGATCGTCGGACTTGGAAAGAACAGCTGGAATATAAGCGACCGAGAGCAGAAATAACTCTGAGTGGAATAAGGGATCCTAATGGAAATTCCCAAGCCAGTATTACAGTGTAGTTTAATCTTGGTGAAGGGAATCTATTTAAAAAAGTGGTTAAAACTATCAACCAAGAAAATAAAACAGAAAGTAACTTTGTTATATAGAATGCTTATATGGTTAACATATATAAAATAAAACCTTTGCTAAACCTCGTCCCGCAGTCTGCCACTACGGATAGTTAATAATGCTGTTTTGAGTATTAACATTTACCATGTTTACGAAGGCTAGTTGTTCATAATATAATCATATGATCTACCTCAAAAGTTTAGATAAATAATTCTTTAAGTCATTGACTTCTCTCAGATGAAAAAAGATCTCTTTTTCATTTTAAACTATGCGCTCCTTACAAAGAAAACCAATTTTTGAAACGGCATCCACCAATTAGCCTTTTAAAATATTGATTTAGTTATATGCATGTATTTAATTTGAATTGTATTTCTGATTATAGAATATAGTGTTTGTTCCTTCACTGTTTTATAACTAAACACTTGGAAGTTACCCTCCCCCCCCACTTTTTTGCAAAGTTAGACCTAACCATTTGGAACATAGCATCAAGGAGGATTCAGCCCCCCCCCCCCCCCCCGCCCACTTTTACTCGCAGCAAACAGAATTGTTTCTAAATATACCTGAAAAAGATTGAAATATTAAAAGCGATATTGAAAATTGGAGTAATAGTAGGTATACTATCCCCCGGAATAGGAATTTCATGATTTAAAAAAAATACACCCCCTCCACCACCACAGATTAGGATTTTCATGATTTTTGGAATTCTTGTCAAGATTTTTGGAATTCTTGTCAAGATTTTTGATGATTAGTCTAGCCCTCCCCCTTAACTTTCAATTTGCTTCCGATGCCACTGCTATTACAGATACCTTATTTTAAAAGTGAGTTTCTCTATTGCTATAAATAGCTTTCACATATCTTCTTTCAAATTATTTTGGATTTTTTTCTTTTTAACTTAAACCGTTTTTCGTCAATTGTTTCCTCATCTAAATATATATTTTAATGCTACATCACATTATTTATAAAGAGTGTACTATTTTACTTGTCATATTTAGCACTTTATATGCATTACCTTGTACCTTATGGAAAAATCTTACATAGGTATTGCCTGCTGCCTTGTCCATTAATATAAATATGTATTTGCATAATATTTGCATTATAAAATATGTTTAAATCTAATTTTTCGTTATTGAACCTTGGCAAAAACCTTTGACATTCCTACCACCGCCTCTGTAAAAGAATGGTAGCAGAGTTTTTCATTTACAATTTTTGAAGCACAAATTATATCTATATCAAACGGAACTTTCCATGCAATAAAGATGTGGTAGGACTGATTTGCAAAGAAACCTTTTGCATGTATTACTAATTTAAAACAATATCAATATTCAGGCAAGTTCATGATCAAATATCGTTTTTACGCATGCAAACATTTGACTTCTGATATTTTGCAAAGAACATATTTAAATCAAGAACAAACGTATGACATCTTGTCGACTTTCAAAAGTCGGGAAAAGCAAAATAATAAACATAATATTTATGTTTTTAAAAAGAGCAAAGGTGGTAATCGTAAAGTTTATGTCCATCCAGCATATTTTTGTGATTTTGTGTTTATTTCCTTCCTATGAACATCAAGGTTATTTTGTATGAAAAAACACAGCTTTTTAACATTTTAGACAGAACTTTCTAACCAGATCTTAAAACAAATAACTGCTAAAAGAAAAGATTTGTGGTGAATTTTGCATTTTTACTTTAAATGGTTCATAAAAGTTTCACAAGATGCATAAAGGTTATATTTCAAACGATTTTAGCATTCTTAATAAAATAACATTCATGGCATGCAGTCAGTAAATATAGAAGTATCTCAGTTAAAATTGGCTTAAGTAGAAAAATATTTGTAAACAACAGGTACTAGTATTTTTTAGCCATTTTTTCAAGTTATTTTAAATGTTAAATAAATCTTAAAATATGAATGTATTGATAATACAATTAATATTCTCTGTTAAACAAGTACATTTTCTCCGGAAAACTTATGCTAATAACGTAGAAATATTAAAAATAAAATCCTATGGAATGTGTTAATTTCGCTCGCAGTGTCACATTTATTGCGCTTAAAAACAATAATTTGTGAACTTTTATTGCAATAGTATCTTTCGTCAGTAACCTTTTTAATAAAGGGGTTTTCTGAAATATTTCCATCAAATACTTTTTTGAGAATGAATCATATAAAAGAAGACATAGTGTATTGAGTGTAGGACATTTAACAGCCAACAATATTGGCGATGGTGCATGTAAGTAGTAGATTTGATTAAAAGCGGCTAGACTGTCGATTTCACTTTTGTATATTATCACTTTTTTCTATAAGAAGAACTCTGTATATAGATTTAACAATTTATTCAAATTGTAAAACTATAATTTTTAGATTTTTCCCATGAACTTTGTTAATTAAAAATAAAACTTTTGCTGTTATATTAATCAAAATGTTTGCCCAATCTTTTCTTTTTTTGCGGATGACAATTGTTTTTATTTTAAATATATGGCACGAATAACTGTCATCAGGTACAGGTGAATCAATGACGCGTAAAACATATGTACTAGACTTATTTGCTCGCTTTCTCTAGAGTAATAATGCGACTTTTAACGCAACAATGATAATTGTTCACTACATATGTTGACAAAATGACCCGCTGAAGTGTCTAGATTTGTTGTATTAAAGTTTATTGTCTTGTCAACATATATTGGATTAAAAACTATCATTTATACTTTTTATTGTCTCTCAGAATTTTAAATATCTATTATTGTTGATCTTAATGATTTTGTATGGTCTAATAACAATGCGTTAGATAAAAAACAAAATTTGGACTTAGTGTGGATCCTTATACGCTTGTGAATAATTCTAATGATACTTCTATAAATTACAAAATTGGCAATTTTCTGTATTATTCTATTTGTATACATATCTATCAAGAATGAAAAACAATAACTATTTTCGGGCCATGTATAAATAGAAAATAAATCCTAAATAATAATTTATAAATTATAGATCATCATTTCATGATAATAATTTTTATTCATATTTATTTACAAAATTTCCTCTTTAGGTAAAAGCGATTACCCTCTGTGTATTATGGACTTTGATCTCGACAACAAAATCTCTGATCATAAATCCAACACTTCCACCGTCTCCGCTTTTGGTCACTGATACAACAGACAAACTCTCTCACAATGATTCTCTATCCAATGCTTCAAGACCCCATTCTTCTCTTAACTTGGATCCCATTGTGGGCATCGATGAACCGGAACCTTTACACACTTTAAATGAGACAACAGGGAAACAAGATAATACTACATCGAATGCTACTGATTTACAAAGGACTTTAAATGGAAGTACCAGAGTTTTTAAGCCGATTGTTCTTGTGGATGCAAATGGAACCACAGTTATCAACGGAGAGAATCTAGCCTTAGTCGTTGGAAGTATACCTATCCATGAATCGAGCTCAAGATCGAGATCCCGTTCAAGATCCCGTTCCAGATCACGTTCAAGAACACGTTCCAGATCACGCTCAAGAACACGTTCCAGATCACGCTCAAGAACACGTTCCAGATCACGTTCACGCACCAGCCGACATACCAGCTCACGTTCTAGATCAAGTTCTAGTTCAAGATCGCAGTCACGATCGCGTTCTAGTTCACGGTCGAGATCAAGTACAGACCCTATTCAAGTTTACACTCCAAGTCAGATTTGAATAAAGAACATGTATTCGAAAGTTAATTACGATAAGCTTTTTTTTAATTTACAATATGAGAACTGTTTTTCAACTTCTTTTAATTTTGAAGAACTCATAATATTAAAAATTACAATTACAAACTCTCCCTAAAAACTCTATAGCGAAAACAAATTCAAAGCAGAGCAAACACAAACCTTAAAAAAATATAGAGGTGGGATCAGGTGCCTAGAAGGAGTAAGCATCCCTTGCCGACCGGTAGCACTCACGAGTCACCTTGTTCTCAATGTCATGATCATGAAAAACAGAATAACATCGACAGACAGTATATCATAAACAACTACAAAATACCATTGAAACAGATGACCTTAATAGTTAATTAAAAGAAAGATTAAATTCCATTTGAATATGAAAAAGTTAAGGAGTCTGAGATTTATACATTTCTAAAACCTGGATACCAGAACGATAAGTGTTTCAGTCTCAAATATTTATAACATTGTTTCTTTAAGTAAACACAGAATCAAACATTATCTGTCACGCTGAAAACTAAAATGAAACGATGAAGAAGGCAGACCACTGATTTTTGAACCCCACACGCAATCGCATTTGTAGTAAAACATGATTTGGTTACGAAATGTTAAGTCGTTATACATTATTTATTATCATACAACTTTTTATGTGTTGACAAAACAAAATCCTTTTCTTTTGCAGTAACAGTATCATCGGTTTGAAGAGCTTTTGAAATTTAGAAATCCTAGTCTACAAATTGCACATAGGTCAAATATAAACTATTTCAACTGCTCACAATTTTTACTCTAGTTCATGATTGCTGAAGAAACAGAAATGGAAGTTCTAAGCCTAGATGCATTCGTATTTATGTACGGGCTTCTCAGACTTCAAATATCAATAACAAAATGTATTGACTTCAGGTTGAAGATAAGAGCTAAGAAGAGATCTCTGTGGTTGAAAGATCCTGCGCATTGGTATTGTGAGCGGCCGACTTTTACATCGCACCAAATGTTTGCGATCTTTGAGGGGTGAGGCGTCAGATATGCATATTGAGGTTAATTCCGCTTCTTATTAGCTCAATGATAAAACAATAGTTGTGAAATAGATAGCAGAAGCAGGGGACACTTTTAACTCTGCAGACATTTTATAACACCCACAATCAAACTTGCTTCTTACTGCTTTTGTGATTGTTTCACCAGTGCTTTTAGAGTTTTTACTATATATTCCTATATAAAAATGGTTCCCTTTATTTTACATAGCCCTACCCTACTCCTGGATATCATGATCTAAAAGGACCTGTATATACACATTACCCAACGATTCATTTACACAAGTTCCAACTTTTCATGCCGATTGGACTAAGAGATACTTTTTTAATTACAGTTCCTATGTAAAAATTCACCCAATGGTGGCCTTATTCTATCCTCGAGGATCACAATTTTTACAATTTTTTTTCTTATATTTTCCCCCCTACAAAATACTATGTAAAATATCAGCTCCCCTAATGTGGTCTAAACCTGTGATAGTAAAGGTTTAATAATTGTATAGAATAACTTTTATAGTTCACAGAGAGTAGAACACGCAGAAAATCAAGGAATGTTCTCTGAATATCAATGATTTTGGAAAAGACGTGAAATTCATGCACAATAATTGTTGCAGTTCAAAAAAAATACTCTCTCTTATTACTAATGAAAATATGAAATGCATAAACAATTCGTTAAAAGTTTGACTTCATATATTCGATATCATCATCTATTTGAACACGTACAATGCAATTAAATTAAACAACTAAATAGACAAAAATTATTTCATGATATAAAATGACGATGACTATAGTTTTATACACAATTAAATAAAAAACCCGAATGTTTTAGCATTTACACATATAGGCAATCATTTTTGAGATATTAAAAATAATAGAAATAACGAAAATATAGATCCCTCTTTAAGATAACAGCAATGTGCGTATAAACAATGTCAAAAAAAAAAAATATTTTCTGTTAACAATTCGTACAATAACTAAACATACAATAACAGGCGCATTTAAATAGTACGTTCACACGAATTTTGGAAAGATACGCATAAATGATAATGAAGCGCGAGCACTGCTACACTATTCAGATTCTCGAACGATTTTCAAAAAATCCAGTCATGCCAAAAAACCATTATAAAAGGCATGTTTGTTTGTTTAGATGCATATCACAGCTGAACATGGCGAAAAAGATACGTATTTTTTTGGTTCATGAAAACAACAATCAAGAACTTTTTCTTATATTATTTAAATAATAGATATCAGTTGTTTTTTTAGCATGTACTAATTTTGATTTGTTTGAATCAAAAGTATTTTTATTTACCTTTCAAATCATGAATACGTATAAAAAAATGAAACGATAATTTTTTTGACAGCAAGGATTAATGATAATGCATTAATTATGGCTTGTACTTTAAGTATATATATATAAACCGGTAGAGTTTTGAATCGGCTTTCTGTTATTTTTTATTATTTATTACATGTGTGGATTAACTTTACTCATTTTGGATTTTATATATATATATATATATATATATATATATATATATATATATATATATATATATATATATATATATATATATATATATTTGTAGCACATAAGAATAAAAACGGTCCTTATATGTTGCAGTTCTTTTATTCTTGATGGTTTATTATATGGTAATATTGGTAATATTTGGTAATATTGACAGTGGTCCTAAAATAAACAATATAAATAATTGAAAATGATAGTCATACATCAACTGACATGATTTCATAAAAAATGTTTATGACCTCTTGCTAGTACACTTTATCATACAACATAACATCTAAGCAAGAAATAATATGAAGTATAAATAATGTAATAATAATGTACACAGTTTACAAACCTAAGTAACGAATGCTGTATTAGGGCTTCCGGTCACTGTGACTGTGACGTCAGCATATGAGGACTGTTCAATATAAATATAAGGTCTTACTTCTCAATTTATAAAAACTAAACATATTTGATAAGGAACCACTATTGTAACAAAAACGTTTCGTATCAAACAATCATTTATAACATCGGGTCACCTATTATTTTAACCTATAAACGTAGTTATACACAACTGACTAGATGTCAATATTACATCAATTCTCTGACTAGAAATAAACAACTTTCGATCTGTTAATTACACAGAACTTATAATTCCACAAAATATAGTTATAAATAGAATAATCAATCCCTTGTAACATAAGTATTTGATCTAATATGAATGCAAGACAAAAATATCATTACTTACATCTATTAGACAAAAAGGTCTTTCCCCGTCAACATCTACGATGAAAATGCCGCCAAAAGATGGCCTACTGCCTATATCGTAAATTGACCAATCAATGGACAGATTCACAAGTGTAAAAAATTAATAATATAAATTACTTACAACCGAATACTGGTATTATAACAGTTATTCAATTAGGATATAAACATAAAAATACTTTTTCATTTCCAAATTTTAACTTTTATAGAAAATATAAATGTGAATCTCGAACCCGATGTTAAATATACTTTGCCCTCTTACACATTTCCCCCCTTTTTATCATTGCTTTCCACAGCAATGAAAAGGTTGCATAAAAACATAATAAAAAAAATTTAACTAACAAAAAGTACAGGTATATATGCACAAAGCAATGAAACTATATAATTTCATCTGATTTCGTTACTACAGTACAGCTCACGAGTATCCCGACACCCACCGTGTAAAAAACACAGTGGAAAACGGTCTGTGTCGCACCGTGCACACGGTGTGACACCGTGTATGTGTATTGGAAAATTCAAGAAAAAGCACCGTGTCGCACCGTGGCCGCCCGTGTAACTCCGTGGCCACTGTGTTACTCCGTGGATATCGTTACCTGAGACGTTGATAGAAATAGCGAATGTTTGGAAATAAAGAAAGTATTGGTTAACAAGGGTTGAAACATATATATCCTTTTCATATTAAAAGAAAAAGAATGTCGACTAAAGTTGCACGGACCCAGAAAATTGTCGAGGCTGTCAACGTGAAGTTAATTTTGTGTGATCTGAAAACTCGACGTAAATGGATACCTTTTAATTCATTTGTTCTTAAATAAATTGAAATAAATTCACCAAAAATATTTAATAATCAATTAAATAAATATATAATCAAAATTCCAATCAATTTAATTCATCTTGGTTTTTTTTCTAAACACACGTGATGTTGTAACTGACGATCCTATTAAAATGTCGGGAGCTTAAACATCTTATTTCTGTTATCTGTAAACACTTTCTGATTTATTAATTAATTTACAGCCTTACTTTTAACCAATTAAAAATGAGAAATGAAAACATTTCAGATCATGTTTTTCTAAAAACATGTGCTGTTGATGTGCTGTAGTAAATAACAACCCCATATTACCGGTGACTCGAATAATTTGGACTTCAGCTATTTATGTAGCAATAAATAAACAAACAAAAAATCACTTTTATATTATAGATTATAGATAAATACATGCACAAACTCTTTTTAAATTATATTCAAGCATTGTACATGTATTAAAAATATACCCGCATATCATAAAATAATTTTCAACTTTATTTCCGTATAGCTCGTAATGGCCTCGTGATTTCACATGAAAAAATCACTCGTGCGATGTACGGAAGCTGATCAGATACACAGCATTGTCTTTCATCTTGGGTTCTATACACAACAGGTGTTATTGTCTGTCTTGTTAGGTGTCATTGGAATTTACAACTAACTGTGTGTATATTTGGACGTCTGAACAGGTGTACTCGAGATGCCGTTATTCACACCTTTCCGCGAACACCTGTTTGGTAACTCATCATAACCCGTCGTGTGTATGGTCTGAATATATATAACTTCTACTTTGTTAGTTCAATGATTTTTCCTAATCTCTAACAAACAATAAAATTGTCTGTAGATATGTACACAAACAACTACACGTAAGACTATCGGCGCGTGGATCCGGGGAACAATTCAGCAACTCTATAAATGCAGGAATTTCACAAAGTAACTTGCGATAAGAAATTATTTACCGGGTACACATACATGTATGTACAAAAAAACCTGATTGATTAAAAAGATGAATGAGATAATACCAGTAACGTTTTGCAAGCATTTATAATAAACACAACTTTATTGATGTGAAATAGCGTCGAAATTTTAACGAAAAATCTTATTACATCGTGAACTTTACAAACTTTTAGTCATTGTGTTGAAATCGTTATTAAAACCATGGATCTAAAATAAATGAATTAAATTCATACAAATAGAACTCTATAATTCAAAAAAAGTTGCACAAAAGTACACAGAGAGAGAGAGAGAGAGAGAGAGAGAGAGAGAGAGAGAGAGAGAGAGAGGGGTTTTACAACGTAGTATTCCAACCCTCATGCATGCAGTATAAGAATGAAGAAACTAAACATTTCAAACACTGAATACGTCATTGTTAAACATTTTTCTATTTTGCGGACTTAGAAAAACAATAGAACGACATTTTTTCCATAGCATGTGGTCTATCTCGCGGGCTGATTTGATTGACAGGGATAGCACGTGGACCCTGACTGCATATATTCTAACGCAATTTTAGGGAAAAGGGTTCAATATAATGGAAACTATAAATCGAACTTATTACACTGAATTACAAGTAAAATGTAGTTAAATCAAACTCATACTGGTATTCTCTCTCTCTCCTCTCTCTCTCTCTCTCTCTCTCTCTCTCTCTCTCTCTCTCTCTCTCTCTCTTATATGACGATCATTAAACAATCAAACAGTAATTATTGCAATACTGAGTAGTTTCTTGGAACACAAATAATTTCTAAACTCAAATTGCTATAAAGATAAAATAAAGAATTTTCAAGAACCGATCCACGGATTTTTAGCGCTATGAATATGTACCTTGCGGTACTACATGGACAAGTACATCACACATATGTATAAAAGAAAGAAAATTTGAAAATATATTAGATATAAAGCTGTATAATTATATTTTTTAGAGAAAGTGCATTTGTTTTCAACAACCCGTTAGATTTGTTATCGTTGAATAGAGTATAAGTGAGAAAAGATCACAGTTATGGTTCTATGCACTATTGAAACTGCCAAACTACAGTAAGTACGATTACTACTACGTTTAAAAACGGACTGTAACAAAAATTTATAGAACCGTTTATTTGAATTTTAAAAAGGAAAAGAAAGTGTTAGTGTTTTAATTGATCAAACCTTTATGTGGGCGATATCGATTTTTGATATTAACAAAAATCAACCGTGTCAATCGCATACGTCTGAAAATTGCGTGCGTAAAAATTTTATTTATTTCTATTTCTTCGTCTTTTTCTTTCATTCTCTTACGTACATCAAAAAATATTTTATTCTTTATTAACTTTATTCCTAAATCCCCCTTTTTTCACAGGTAAATACCGCGTGTTACACCGTGTTATTGTCCGTGTTGCATCGCGTTGCACCGTGTCGCACCGTGTTTTTTCTCGTTCTGTGGCCGTAACAGAGGACAATAGATCAAAGGTACCGACACTTCCACGCTCAGCGTGGACATTCAAACACGGTGGTCGGTGTTTTTGTCGGGATACTCGTGAGCTGTACTGTACATAATCACATCTGATTTTGTCTTGCCCACGAATCACTTAAAGTAGCACTTAATGTAGCACCAAGATTCACAATCGCATCACTGAGTTCCTTGAATTTTGACGGTTGGACGGAAATTTGATTGCACGGTACAGTACTTTTAGGTAAGTTGAACGGGTTGGAATGTTTTCCTGCGGTCGTTCTCTTACTTCGTCGAGGCTGTGTCACGTCTACCGTCTCTTCCTCTGAATCGTCACTGTTAGCTGCAGGTGCACATGGTTTTTCTATCCCAGCTTCTTCTTAATCCTCAGCGGTTGTGGAGTGTTCTTCTTCGTCTTGAATTTGTATGGCCTGTTCTGGAATATACTCAAGATCCGATCCTTCAGAACTGGAATATCCATCACTCGAATTCACTCTTTCACCTGTGTCTAAGATTTCTTTCCTTGTCACTTTCTTGATCGGGCCAGATCCATCTGCCAGCTGTATAGAATACACATTATCACCAAGATATTTCACAACCTTGTATGGAGTGGAACACCAGGTATCTTGAATTTTATTCCTTCCAATGGTGCGGTTTCTCGTAAGAACTCTTGTTCCAACTGGAATGAATGAAACACTGGCTTTCTTGTTTTTCTGATGATTTCGCTGCTCTGCAGATTTTTCTGTATTTGACAATGCTAACTTTGATGCTTCCAACATCTTCTTTTTATGGTCTTGAATCCAGTCATCCATAGGTAAGTTTTCAATGTCATCATCTGAGGACTTGTATAATCCAAGCATCAAGTCAATGGGAAGAATAGGTTCTCGTCCAAAAAACAAGAAATGTGGAGAGTAACCGGTCGATGAATGAACAGTGGCATTGTAAATATACACCAAGTATGGAAGATATTCAGGCCATTTCTTCTTCTTTTCCGGAGGTAATGTCCTTAGTCTATCATGCATGGTTCTATTAAATCTCTCACACTGTCCATTCCCTTCTGGATGGTAAGGTGTTGTGCGGGATTTTTCAATGTTGTAGTAATTACACAGTTCTTGAATAATGAAACTCTCAAAATTACGGCCCTGATCACTGTGAATACGTTTAGGAATTCCATAATTCACAAACCAGTCTTTAACAAGAATTTTTGCCACAGTAGTTGCTTTCTGGTCTTTACACGGTACAGCTTGAGTAAATTTAGAGAAAATGTCTGTCATGATTAACACATTCTCACGTCCATCCGATGATTTTTCTAATACAGTGAAGTCAATGGCGAGAATTTCTTGAGGTTTGTAAGCTATTAAATTACTCATTGCAGGATTAATGGCTGGAACAGGGGCTTTCCCTATTAAACACCTTTCACAAGATTTACACCATTTCTGGACATCCTGTAGCATCCTCGGCCAAAAACATCTTTTCTTCAGCAAAGAATATGTTCGCTCGACACCTTGATGACCTGCATGGTTATGAATATTTTCCAGAACTGTCTTCTTTAGGACTTCAGGAAGTAATAACTGTCTCTGTTCACCGGTCTCATCTGTGATCTTCCTGTACAAGACACAATTTTCAATGAAAAGTTTATCCTTCTGATTAAGGTAATGGTCCATACCCCACTAGATAAATAAAATGCGTACAGAATTTTTTCATATTTTTCAAACATGTATCTGAGGATATGTTCTCATCAAATTTTATCCTGTTGGGTGGTCCATCGGTATTATAAAAGCTAGGGTCGTTGCTAAAAATAGAACCGATTGCGGAAAATGGCGCTTTTTCATACATAAAGAATATAAGCATAAGCCTGAAATTAGAATTTCACAAAATAATTTTTTGACTTATATCCTATGTAAAAAAAAAGGAATTATTATTTCAAAACAAAAATTTTTATGTTACACTTGCTTATTTATCAAAAATAGATAAATCTGCATACAAATGAGATAAAATGAAATAAATTTTCAAAGAGAATTTAAGCTCTTATAATTTTATTTACGTACAGAATTCTCTCAAATTTTGATATTATTTACACATTAACGCCCTTAATCAATTGGAAATAAAATTACCCAAGGGATCGGCCTTTTCAGGATCACAATGGGCGAATTTTGGGTAAAAATCATTAAAATATATATTTTGAAAAAAGATCCGTAAAAATTAAATTGTGCATAGGTTTATCTTTTCATCACTCTAAAAAAAATGTTTAGATTATTGTTAAATAGAAAACATGATTTAAACAAACTGTTGATCAATCTGTATTATCTAGTCCGCAGAAGATTGTATCTTTGGATATCGGTAAGTATAATGGATCGAGATCGGTATTTAGAAATTGCAGTCCCACGCTTGGATAATGCTAACTACCTGATATATGCCTGTAAGACAAAACCTCTATTCAACTTTTTTTTACTGGTTTTAAAGACTGTTCTTAAAATGAAATAACTTTTCTTAAGCGCATGATTTTAATTCTAAAAACATTTTTTGTGGGAAAATATATCTATTCTCGTTGCTAAGCGAATATAGAATATAGATGAAATAAGTCAAATTATTTCCCCTTGTGTATTTATCTCCCTTATGCACTAGAATATAGATCTCGGTCAGGATGCTTATGCACCTTCAGGGATTAACGTTCAAAGAATTGGATTAAGTTCAACCTTGTAATGCATTAATGTTTATGCAGGACAAAAGTAAGCGGTATGTATTTTCAAAACGAGTACTCAATCGACACAACCCAGTCAATTTCTCATTTCGCTGAGTAATAGGCTAATTGATTGCAGTTTTCAGGATTTTTAATAGATTTGTTTTGAATTAATTTCTAGGTCAGCTTGATTTTTTTGTTTTGAAACACATGTACACCTTTTAGCGTTAGGTCTCGATTAGATCGGGCACGGAAAAGACGTAATAACGCGTGAATTACGTCAGACGTTGTTTTGTGACGTATGGATCATTACCTTAAGAAGTTTTCTCACATCTTTGTGCTCCTTTTTCAAGTCATTAACTGAAGGTTTACGATCTTCCTCCATCCAGTAACGAACTCTTCTCAACTTCGGGTCATGGTCTTAAAGTGCTGATATATCTGCAGGAATATACTCTGGAGGCGTTGTCATGGCGCTCACTGTCCGCATTTGAAAGTCTGACATCTCTTCTGAATTCAACTGAGTCGGTAAACGTCTATCTAACATCTCTAACGATGTGCTCTGAGTAATCCTATTAAAGGAAACTTTCAATTCTTCTTCTTCCAGTGAAGTAGGTCTACGGCTCAACGCATCCGCGTTGCGATTAACCTTACCAGAACGGTATTTCACTGTAAAATCAAACTGAGCTAGCTCTCCTATCCATCTCATCGTCGTTGCATCTACTCGTTGTTTGGGTTTGTTGATGTAACTGAGCGGATTATTGTCGGTATAAATGACAAACTTCGATCCAAGAAGGTAATCACGAAATTTTTCACTAACTGACCACTTGAGTGCCAAAAGTTCAAGCTTCATAGAACTGTATTTTTCCATATTCCTTTCAGATTTTCTAAGTGATCTTGATGCGTAAGCTATCACAATCTTTCCGTTTGGTCTTTCTTGAGATAAAACTGCTCCGAGTCCTTCAAAACTTGCGTCTATTTCCAAAATGAATTCTTGTGAAAAATCAGGAAATCCAAGAATTGGAGGTGAAATAAGTTTCTCATTTAGGGCGTTGAATGACTTGGTACACTCGTCAGTCCATAATTTTTGAAATTGCTCTGCTTTCAGTTTGGTATTCTTTGGTCTTGATAGTAATGCATGAAGAGGAGCTGCTATGCTAGCGAATCCTTGGACAAATCTCCTATAATAACTAGCTAGTCCGAGGAATGAGCGGAGTTGCTTTTCTGTAGTTGGAATAGGCCATGACTCAATAACAGCTGTTTTGTCAGGATCTGTAGATACACCTCTTTCAGAGACTATATGTCCAAGAAATCTTATTTCTTTTTGGAAGAAATGACACTTTGTCGGTTTAATCTTTAATCCATTGGATTTAAGTTTCGTAAACACTTGATCTAATCTATCAATATGTTCTTCTATTGTCCTTGAAAACACTAGGATGTCATCCAAATAAAGAACTAGTATGTTGAAATTTTCATCCCCTAAACATGCCTCCATAAGTCTCTGGAAGGTGGCTGGGCTATTACACAAGCCAAACGGCATTCTGACATATTCGTAAAGTCCACCAGTACCTACACGAAATGCTGTCTTAGGAATATCTTCTTCTCTTACTGCTACTTGATGGTATCCTTGTATCAGGTCTATTTTACTGAAATATTTGGCTCCATTTAGAATATCCAAACTGTCTTCAATGTGCGGTAGTGGATATGCGTCTTTGACGGTCTTTGAATTGAGTGCTCTATAATCTACACAGAGTCTTATGCTTTTGTCCTTCTTTCTGACGATCACAACAGGTGAAGCGTATGGACTGGTACTCTTACGAATAACTCCTTCGTTTAACAGTTTTTCTATATGTTGTTTCACTTCAGAAATTTGATTTGGAGGAATTCTCCTATGAGGAATTTTCACTGGTTGACTATCTGTCACAGTTATAGGATGAGTTACAGTTGTCGTATAACCCAAATCTTCATCACTTTTCGCAAACACATCTTCATGCTTAGAAAATAGTTCAAGCAGTTTCTGTTCTTGCTTGGATGTAAATGGAACATTTCCAAGATCAAGTTTAGATGTTAGCTCGGAATTATCAGAATTTAAAGTTTTGTTCGACACCGAGACACTACGAATGTTCAATTCTGTTGGTTCAATATCAACTGTATATTCTTGGTCTGAACTCTTCAAAATTTCTATCTGATGTAGAGTTCCAATACGAGTCTTTGGTTGAACCCAAACATCTTCTTCTCCAATGTTTAACATTCTTACTGGAATTCTTCCACTTTCAACAACACTAACAGTATCCACCACCAGTATATTTCGAGGTAGAGATCCATTCTCAATAGAAATAGGTTGGACGGCTGCTACGTATGGGTGTTTTTTCTTATTTTGTCGTGTTGATCCCACTATGGTTTTCATAGAGTTTGCTGGAATTCTTATTGTTTCTCTTCCTACCACTTTGACAAGTCCAATCTTCACTTATATTTTCTATAAAAGTTAAAATTTGGAAATGAAAAAGTATTTTTATGTTTATATCCTAATTGAATAACTGTTATAATATCAGTATTCGGTTGTAAAAAATTAATAATATAAATTACTTACAACCGAATACTGATATTATAACAGTTATTCAATTAGGATATAAACATAAAAATACTTTTTCATTTCCAAATTTTAACTTTTATAGATAATATAAATGTGAATCTCGAACCCGATGTTAAATATACTTTGCCCTCTTACATACACACACACACACACACACACACACACACACATATATATATATATATATATATATATATATATATATATATATATATATA
This sequence comes from Magallana gigas, assembly GCF_963853765.1. Classification (NCBI taxonomy): domain Eukaryota; kingdom Metazoa; phylum Mollusca; class Bivalvia; order Ostreida; family Ostreidae; genus Magallana; species Magallana gigas. Next base: position 66,479,449 of record NC_088853.1, on the reverse strand, counting down.
TATATATGGACTTCACTAAAAGGAACGTCTCATAGCCATATATCACCTGAAACCCACATAGTAATTTTATCTTATCTGTCAACTGCGCCTCTTTCATTAATTAGTTTCTTTACTACCTTTTATTTGTAAATCATTTTTTTCTTAATTTTATTTTTTTATTTATTTATTTATAAATTTATTTATTTATTTATTTTCATTTAAATTTATCTCTTTTTAATCAAAAATTCGAGTCTATATCATAAGTGCCGTACGAGTTAACAACGGGGGTTTAAATTTTCATTTATTAACTCGGTCGTCAATTTTAATTAGCTAATTAACTTAATCAGGCGTGAAGTTGGCAGTCGATTGATTACTTTATAGCGATCGGCGACAGTATCAACACCTTTAAGAATGTGATCAAATGATGTGTATAATGTAGCTGTTCTTTTTCATAGTTTCTTAAGTAGTTTAGTAGTAGCTTTAGATTTTGTTTTCTTTGTTTTTTACTTATGTAATTTATTTTTTGGTCCTGAAGAAGGGACGGGATGTCCCGAAAATTTGACAATTTCTATTGTTCGTGTCGTTAGCCATTTTTAGTGCTTTATATATATATATATATATATATATATATATATATATATATATATATATATATATATATATATATATATATATATATATATATATATATATATATATGTATATAAAATAAACGTATTTTAATAACGCTTTACAAAACTATACGAATGATACATCACAAGCTATGCGCACACCTATTGTTTTACTAGCACACAATCTACCTTTCACGCAATAGTATACCATATGAGACGGACAAATGTGATAATGTGACAATAAATGACAAATTTAATCCAACTGGTACTCAATGAGAAACAAAATCAACATCTGATATATATTTGTTCATTTCAATTACTTCAAGTCTCACATTTTTAAAATTTACTGCTGGCAAACTACGCCTTAAAATAACAAAACCACAACAAATCACATCTTTAAGGTACCTCGACGGTCAAATAATATTCCTTGTTTTTCTTTTGGGAAACGTAATGTACATGTGTAAGTTCCTTGTCATCAAATCATTCGTTCCATACTAATACATCCTTAGAATTAGATGTTTTTTTTCATAAATTGCAGCGGTTCCAAACTGATGAAATGTATTATCTGCATCCTTGATAATTTGATTGTTATATTTTTTAAGGAAAAAAATGGAATACTGCTTGTTTTGTCTGCATTTGTTATCAAGTCAGGATCCCAGTTCAGTTACCGAACAACCCCGTCGCTTCTTGCACTTTCAAAAGGACCAATATTCCATAAATATCCACCTATATAAGCCCATTTCTCAATTTTGGACCCACTCATAAAATTCGCCCTGGACTTTTTATACCATTTCAGCCGAGGAAAAAAACCCTCAGATCTTTCAGCAGGTTTGTTTGTAGATTCAAAGGGAGGGCTTTGCGGGAATTTCCAACTAAAAATGTCGAGATTCAGTGTGAAAGCAACTGGGATTACAGCTTTTAATGGAGATAACAATGTGATATTTGGAATAATAAATCCTAGTGGTCGAAAATGCTCAAGTTCTCGTTCCGGACCAAGTTCAAGGTCTCGTTATATAATAAAGTATAAAATATAATACATCTAGTTATTCTTGAGTATGATACAATAAAAGATTTAAATCTTAAAATGAAAATTGCCAAAAATAAGTCTTAACTATATAAACAGCTCTTTTCTCGTAATTACGATATCTTTTTCTTTTAATAATGAAATGATTAACTCGTACTAACGAAATAATTAACTGGTAATTACGAGATAATTAACTGGTAATAACGAGATTTTTTCTAGTAATCAAGAGATCTTTTTTCGTAATAACGAGATAAAAATATTTTTGTGGCCCTAATCGTCTTCCGTTTAATAGCCACTTATATTATGAAACTAATTCAAGTTTTTTTTTAAATGAGCAGAAAATTGATACTTATTCTCGCAGATTTAAAGCATAATGTGAAATTTATATTTTCCGTTTATCCTCCTTTTTGTAGAAATCACGATTTTAGACATTGCAAACCATTTGTATTTGACTAAGAACCTAGTTGTTTGAACTTTTGAATATCATATTACAATGACATATTATTAATTACACTTTAACTACGACAATTTCTATTGATACATATATATTATTGTAACAGTAACAGTAACAAGTCGAGTTGTCAGGCGCAGATCATCAGATCAAACGAGACGTGTAGCATCTGATGATCCGCGCCTGGAAACGAGATGTGATTAAAATTAATTAAAAACCGTTAGACAAAACAAATAAGGACTTAAGAATGGAACAAAGTTTAAGAAATGCATTTCTTACCTACATGTAACATTATATACATTCATAAATAGTATAAGAGAAAGAATACATAGCGTTCTGTGATTAATGCTCAGTTAAGTTATATAATTATATTATATTTTTATGAAAAATTCCGCCATAGGTTTTAGCCATTGAAATCTTTATAAAGGCATAACAGCAATCTTTACTGTAACAATTTATAAACAAAATGAAAATTAAGTCACTACTCTAACACCTCTAATCTGCATAATAGGTTTTAATCTTTTTTTAAAAAACCTGCACGTTTATTTGCAAGCAATTTATAATGCGGTGCGTGTTTACGAAAGTAATTCTGCATAGACATGACAAATTTCATCCCGCAGGTGTGTCATGCGAAAACAAAAGCATGCCTAATCCATCACACGATATGTAAATAAGATACACAAGTAATATTTCCAATCGATTGTTTGACAATTTTCTATATAAACACACGCTTGTATTATTATGTGAACATTGTTCAAAACTAACAACATTATGGTAAGTAATATGCTTTCTATTAAAACCGGATTTAAATGATTTTTGGACAAGAGTATATATTGCGTAAGATATCTCCCACTTCGAAGACGAAGCAATGAAGACGAACTATTTTCTTATTAAGTTAAAGCATTTTTCGCCTTCTTTCTAAAAAATTAAATTAGATATTGAACTGACATGCTTATAAACGAAAATACGGTAAGTGAAAAACTGTCTTTTGGTGTAACTCAAATAAAGCATTGCTTTCAGAAAGTAAGTTGTTAAGTTTTACATGAAAATTTTTACGAAAAATGTATAACTCAGACCCAAGATAAAGCTGACTATCTTTATTACTCATATAAACTCAAAGTAGCCTTTTAATTTATCATTTTCATAATATAACATTACTCTTGTCAATTTAAGGAAAAGGAGGCTTTACTATCATATCATAAACATTTATTACTTGATGGTGAGAGAAATATTAAGATTTTTTCCCAAGAACAATCATATATTTCCGAGGGCATCTCCCAAGGGGTGACTTTTCAAAGGGAATAAATCTTTATATTTTCCAAACATTCATGCATTTTTTTCTAAAACTAAACAACATTCGATTCTACAGTTACGTCGAGTTCTTTAAGTTTTTAACATTTAAAAAACAATACCTTCAAGTATCACCTTTTTGTAATTTTACCGCAAACAAACTATGCCTTAAAATATTAAAATCATAACAAATATCGACGGTTAAATAATGTTTCTAGTTTTTTTGGGAAAGAAAAGTATGTTCCATGTCATCATATCAATTGTACAATACTAATCCATCCTTAGAAATCGCAGCGGTTCCAAACTGATGAAATGTATTATCTGCATCCTTGATAACTTGATTGTTATATTTTTTTTTTTTAGGAGAAAACCGGATTACTGCTTGTTTTGTCCGTATTGGTAGTCACGTCAGAATGCCAACTGTCGCTTCTTGAACTTTTAAAAGAACCACTTCCATCTAAACATCCGCCTTTAAGCCCGTTTCTCAATTTTGGACCCACTCATCAAAATCGCCCTGGATCTTTTATACCATTTCAGTCGAAAAAAAAAGCTCAGATCTTTCAGCTGCTTTGTTTGTAGATTCAAAGGGAGCGCTTGGTGGAAGTTTCCAACTAAAAGGGCCGGGATTTGGTGTGAAAACGACAGGAATCACAGATTTTAACGGAGGTAACAGTGTTATCATTGGAATGAACATTCCTTTTGGTAATAGACGCTCAGGATCACGCTTCAGATCTCGTTCTACAGCGCATTTTAAATCTCCTTGGAATAATGCTGATCATTAATTGAGTGTCATTTTTTAAAAAAGTGATACGAATGCAATTTCGTATATGACAGGTTTTTCTTGAGTTTGATATAATTATAATTGGTGATCTTATTATGAAAATTGCCTTTATTATTATTGTTAAAATTTGCAAATAATATTTCTTAAACTGTTGCTCAATACAACATTCTTGTCTTGTTTAGATCTAATACTATCCGCTGCTTACATTATTTTAGCAGATGCCGTATTCTGTGATACATAGTTCAATATCATATAACTTGATAAATTTGTTTGCTATATTCATCAAGAAAATAGTTTCGCAGGACAGTTAAGGCAACATTTTGCTTTTAAACAGCAGAAAAAGGAGGTCGTTTTGCTTTTGTCTATTCTTTTGTGCATAATGAATAGTTCTACACTATTTTGGATGTTTTTGTAAAGATATGGGTCACCTTAACTTGACAATGTCTAAATTCGTCGGTCACGTGACTTTTTAGGGTCACGTGGGCGTCTTTTAGACAAAAAACGCCAATGCTAAATTGAGACAAAAAGTTCAAGGGCAAGGCAAAGAAAGTTTAGAGTACGTAATATGGCAACATATTCAAAATTATCCATACATTATAGAAATCAATGCTCATTCAGTTGTAAAGTTTACTAGTTATGTAAATTTCTTTAAAAACTGGCTACTTGTTCCAAAATAGTGCATTTTTGTATATTTTGATTAAAACAACAAAGTAAACCTTCGTCTCTCAACAAATGAGCATCAGTTTTCATACAGCACTCGTAAAGGGGAAGAAAATCATACCAAGTTTAATAATATCTATAGCCGTCTTGCACTTGAACTTTTGCATTTTATTTCTCAATCTTGAAGGTGTCTCGAATCAATACACATTTCAAACGCACAAGTGATCCCAAAAGGGGAGGTAACTCTTTGAGCAATAACTCTTCTGAAATAGGCGCGATATCATTTTATCACTTAATCCGGATTAATTTTAAGATATATTTCAACAGTACATTATGTAAATTGTTATTTAAACATAGTGTTTAAATAATATTTATTCTTAAAGAGACAGGAAGGTAACGATGAATCGCCCACATTCCCTCTGTCGCATCATGGATGTAAACAAAAAAACCCGCTGTGTATCAGTTTTCTTGGTTGACCGCATTCGCGGAATTAGTGAGTTCTTAATATTTTTTTAGGAATTTGAGAAAAATATATCAGAGCTAATTGTACACAATTATTTGATGGGTTGGATGTCAATTAAGCCCCTGATAATTAATATTGTCCTCATACATATTAAAATATAAGATATGGAGTATTTTCTCACTATGATTTAATGCCAGATGAATCCATGTGATGCGTTTGCCCACTGACTGCATAATGCAGATTCTATAGCACTGCATGGATCTGTAAATTTAATATTATTCTGGGAAGGGGGGGGTTCAAAGGGATAACTTTATTCTGTTTGCCAGGGGCCAGGTACCATATGGTGTTTTAAATTGTGAATTAAATTAGAAATTTCCACAGGGACTATACATGTAGATCTGCTCATGTTTTCCCATCCCCCATAAGCAGTCGATCAAACACGGTATTCACCTTTGTATTACACTTTTAATATATAATTAACACTCATTAAAATTTACTTTTATTTTAATTCAACACATGATGAATGATTAAGATTCAAGAGAAGGGGAAGGTTAGCATATCTTTTCACTCACAAAATAAATTGTAATTGCTCATTTCTCATTACCGAGAAAGAAAAGAGGATGTGTAATTCCTGCGACAAGGCCATCAAAAGCCATTTTTGGTTCATATCAATATATAGAATTTAAATAAGTCTAAATTCTCCTATGTGAGAGACTCTCTACCACCCATTTACATCCTTAATACATGCAGCATATAGCAATTTAATATATTAACTTCAGTAAATGCATGTTCCTCCACTTCTCAAACAAATTTATGAATTTAACAACAATTATATTTGGTTCATTTGTTTTATTAATTCAAGAAGATAAAAAGACTTTCTGAAGAAAACAAATTTCTTTGACATAATTTAAATCTGACATATGCATGCAAACTCATTATTGCAATTTCTTTATATGATGTCAATGTGTTTATTGTATGACTTCTTAGTTCTGCTTCTCTTCTCTCTTCAAAAACACAGTCCTCCTGTTCTTAAAGTTCAGGTTTTTCTTTTCATCATTTGATCTTTTATATGACTCTAGAATAAGAGTGCGGGTAGATTGTCACCAATAAGAACATCATTCATGTAAATCCCAAAACAAAGCAGGTATCAGCTTAAATGAAAATAATATATATTTCAGTAAGTTTAACTTGTGATAAAAATGGCTAAAAGAATGAAATGGGGTATTTTGTACAATTTGATAGACAATGGGATTTATTTATCTTAATAAACATTTCATTATGTTTAGATGTGCATTTATATTTTGCACAAATTCTAATACAGCTTAAAATAGCTTTTCGGTTTGATCGATTTGAAATTAATAGCATCCTCACCCCTGATATGTGCATGATAGCTTAATTGCACCCCTTTATTTTACCCAACCTGACCTTAAAAGTGCTCCTGCTCCTCTCTCTCTCTCTCTCTCTCTCTCTCTCTCTCTCTCTCTCTCTCTCTCTCTCTCTCTGTTTGTAAACATGAACTATTCAAAATTGTAGATTTATAAATAACATAGGTTTCTGCCAATCATTTTAAAACATGAAATTGAACATAAAATGCTTTTTCTAATTGAATTGTCTCATAGAATTATCAGATTTGTCATTATTTCAATGAAAAATTATTGTACGTATACATGTATGATTTTTACTTACATTTTCTTCAAGCCTTTTTTTCATATAAGTGTGACACTTTTCAAATTACTCTGCAAATAACAAAAAATAATCATGGGAAGTCATACAATTTAATTTACATGCATAGGACATGTCAACAGTAATTTGAACATTTTTTGAAAGGTCTACATATATTTTGCATGGATAGGTAAAATGACCAGCACTTTAAATATCTGAAAGTTACACATACACATTCTACACAAACAATACCATATATGACCATGCATTTACATGTAAATTCCTCATTAATTTTAGAGAAAATCAGATGGAGACATGCATGCAGTCATTTATTTATTATTTGTTTTTTTTTTAATTACCAATTACAGAATCATAAATATGAACCCAGATGAGAAGATTTCAAACAGTGTTATGATAGTAATATATACTGAGTAATAAAAAAAACTAGTAATAAGAATATATGTGCATGAACATCTTATATCAACTGGATAAATGTGTAAAAAATATAAACGAACTGTCATGGAAGAATTTTGAACACAGTAGAAAGGTGTACTTGATCAACTGTTCATCAATTTCCAGAAAATGAAATCAGCTGTTTATAATAATCATTTAGCCTTTACTGTACTTGTTTTCAGAAAATCAAATCAGCTGTTTTCACACTGCCTAAAGTTGTATTGTTTACTTACAAATTGAAAAAAAAACAACAGTTGTGTAAAGCTAAGCATTGTCAGTACAAGTACTATGAACTAACTCATTTCGAGTGGTACAGATGAAAATGATCAACAATTTAACGGACTACATGTACTGTGTACATTGTAAAGGCCTAAATGTAAACAATGCAGTCTCTCCTCATGTTTTGAACGAAACAACACATTAAGTCGAACAGAAATTCATCAACTGTGTAAAACCAGAATAAAATAGTTATTAAGCTATCTGGTACATTACAAATACACTGTATATCTATTCTGCATACCTGATAAATCATCAAAAGATCTCTATCATCGGGAATACCAGCTACATGTGTTTACATCGTCTGACGAGCGCTTTTAGGACGCAGATTCACTCCCATACGACAGATGCGTTATGGAAATTCTTCGTATATTCTGATTGTTGTAAACTTTTAAAAATACACATGAGTGATTCGTAGTTATATTTTTCTTATGAAATATTAAATCAGCCGTATTTTTTGCTTAAACTGCTGTTTTCGGTATATTTTCTATATATGGAAATAGAGAGGCGGGCGTATATTATGACGTCATATCTCATTATCCCTTCATTAGCATATCAAAACGATGTGTAGCCTTATCTATCCTGCGTTGAATCAACTCAAACCAATATTGCGTTTTGGGGGTTTGAAAATAATACTACAAGTTGTATTTCAAACATAGGACCTCATCACAAATTTTATCAATACGTTATTTTGTAGTTTAAAAAAATTGTGCGATATTGTCATACCTTGATTTTACTGCAAAAACAAAAAAACCCAAAATAGATCTTTATTCATAAAATTCAAGTCAGTGTAATATTTTTTCTATTCATATAAAAATATTTGTACTCTTTGTATTCGTTTGGTCACAAATCTCCTTCAAAAAAGCATTTCAAATAATAACAGTAAAGCAGAATTTTTAAATATTTTCTTCACGGCGATAGAGATACTAGTATTATTCATACAAAATTAAAGCATAATAGTTAACTGATTTACAATCTACACAAAACAAATATTTTTGACTTTTATGCTGCATTTGTAGAAAGAAAGAAAATGTAGATCACATTTTGATTGTTTGCAAAAGCTTTCCGAATGCAAAAAATGATACATAAAATGAACAAACGAATAATTTATGTTCTATAGATTCACATACTTTACTAACGAGGTAATGAGTAATACTCACTTACATTATGACATTGATTATATAATTTTTCTCCGGAGCAGAAAGTTAAAACTTTTTTTTGCGTATTAAAAGCTAAATATCGTTTTCATATTTCCCCTTATCTTTTTTTGCTTTTTAAATCACGATTGCAAACAATTTGTATTTGAGTAAGAACCTACTGAGTTTTAGAACTTTTGTATATCATATGAAAATGAAAGATATTTTAAACAAGCCGTTTAATACATGTACGACTTCTGTTATTGATAAATTAAATACATATACAGTCGAGTATCTTAAGCAAAAGAGTTTCAATATTTATCATATAAAGCCGTCATCTTGTAAGACGAGCGAGATTTATAAGCATAAAAGACGCGAATAATTTACAACTTTTGACGAAAGTTTCAAGATCTGTAGGACAAGTTCAGGTGTTGATGCAAACGGATGATATTGCATCAGATTGAAGACGTTATCCTTTCATACATGTAAAATTGATTTCAAAATATTTCAAATGACACATTTCAAATCACATTTTACGCCATATTTAAGACTACGTTTCAAATCATGTTTCAAATGGTGTTCTAAAATGTACATAACTTACACTTTTTTCTTCTATTATTTTCTAGTGTTTTTCTACTCATCCGCGCTAAGAAAGAGACTGAAAAAAGAATTTAAAAAAATAAAAACCGCAAAGGAATAAAGACTTGAAGAATGAAACAAAATTAGAGCATAGAAAATAATTTATAATTTCTAGAAATAAACTTGATCTATGCTACAATAAACTTTCCGACCTCTTTTTTTTATTTAGTACGGTTTTTGTTTTCATTAAGTACTTTATGAGAAATAACCTCAATGTATTATTTTCTTTAGAAGTTGTTTTAAATAAAAAACAAACTCTCCGTAGAAGCTGGGTCAAATAAATTACTTTTCTTATACGTTAAATTTCAATGCAAAGGTTTTATGTACTTCGTCAGTGATTTATTATGTAGTACTTGTTTACAAAAGATATGACAAATTGCATCCCGCGGGTTTGTCACGCAAAAATAAAATCATGTCTAATCCATGACACGATATTTTAATGAGATAAGCAAGTTATATTTCCTATAGATTGTTTGACAATTTTCTATATAAAACATGCTATAATGAGAGCATTGTTCAACATTGAGAGTATTATGATAAATAATGCTTTTCTTTGATATTAACGCCGACTTAAAAAGATTTTTATACAAAGGCATCAATTACATTTCAATGTATTAGATATCTCCCTCTTGGAGCAAGAAAGACGAACTATTTTCTTACTTGTAGTTATAGCATTCTTATTTATGCATGGTATAAATTGTTTATCAGTCATAAATCTACAATGTCAAAATTTTTATTGTGATACACATTTTAATGTGTTAGCAACATGGTATGAGGCATGAATCTTAAAGAAATTTATTTCTTGTTTATAGAAATGAAGTTTCGACCCTGATCAAGATCAAGATAAAACTCAGAAACACACATTTATGAAAAACGATTTAAATAGAATTTTTCTTATCGCCTAGAAGTTGCTACTAACAATACATTTTAGAAAATGTCTCTTTGTGGAAGCGAGACTTGTTGGATTTATGCAAAATCGTATTATTTTTAATTCGTTAAATAAGCCTAGGTATAAGGTGGACAATGAAGTGTTTATTTATTTGGAATGAGGAAGATTTGTTTTAAGTTAGATGTAGAATATAAAAAGAAATAAAAAGCAACGATCCGTATTTGAATAACATTATTTGTAGTAAACTCAATTGAGTGTTTTGTTTGGTATAATAGGATATTTTGTTTGACGTCATATTATAATAACATATTTCCATTTGATGCATATGTAAGAATATTCGGTATAAGTAAAAACTATCTTGTGGTGTGAATTTTTATTTTTATTTTTAGTGAAAGCATGGGTCCCTCAGGTGCACTATTATGAGTATATTGTAATGATAATTAAGGATAACTGTACGACATTTTGAGACAGGTCTTTATTACTCACATTGTAACATTTTGAAATTATTATGTTCCTCTTATAGACTTTTAAAAATCAAGGTTGCCGTTTTTATGATAGGGAGGTGACTATCATTTTATGCATTTTAGAATTATCTCATGATGGTGCGAGAAATGTTCATTTATTCTTCCAAGAACATTCATATTTCTTTATTTTGGGGGGATAATTCTTTATAATCCTTAAAAACTCATGCAACATTTTTATCAGAACGAACATCATACGATTATACAAAAGACGTCGAGTTCTTTTATATTTTCAACTTAAGAAAAACAAATAACAAATGTAGTTAATAATATTCAGCGCTATCTTTTTAATCTTTTCGTTCGTAAATTAAAAAACTATATTGCCGAATTTCTTTTGTGAATAGGGAAAACTTAAAAATTAATGAACATCTTAGATTTAATCATATTTGTTTATATCTTGGCTGAACTCGGGATTTTTTCTTCATAACATTAGAATGACAAACTCCGAAATTTCCGAAGAGGTGGATTAGGAGATTTTTCCCAGGGAGACACGACGTTTTGTTTGTCATGTCAATTGGCTTCCTAAACCGATCGGATTACGCGTTGCATAGAATTATTATATTGAGGTACAATTATAATAGCGTAATAATGCTTTTAGTTAACCATCTATTTATCGATATTTTATCTATCTATCTATCTATCTATCTATCTATCTATCTATCTATCTATCTTTCTATCTTAAATATTAACAACATTAGCTGAAATACGATAAAAACCCCAACTAAATGTAAACACAATCATAGTCTATAAAAAAAGACTGTTTATTTCAATCTTTAGACACATTTGTGCTAATTTTCAGTCTTAACTAAAATTGCCTGCTAGATTTTCAATAGAAAAAGACATTTGAACTTATGCTTACTCATTATACTATAAAGTTTATAATAATTTGCCTTAGCGCTAATAGCCGATGAAAATTAACTATTTGTATAATGACAAAGTGTCATTTTATACTCTTTCAAGTGCTCCTTTACACTTAAAACCATAAACCTAATTTCTGCGTTCAATTTTTGATATTACGAATCTCATTTAGAACGCAGTAACCGCAGCTGGTAAATGAGTGCAAGATACACCGATGTGTTTAATAATTTTATTTATTTTATTTTAGGCAATGCGTACACATTATAGTTATCTTAAGCTTTAAAGTTGACCCATTTTTTTCGATTCAAGCGCAAGTGCTTGATTCTATATACATATAAATAATATAGTACTCAATAGTTTGTAACATTATGTATATGCTGTAAAAAACTACACACCTAAGAATTGGTATGCAAAACTAAGGTTGATTTAACCATAATTGAAATTCATGAATACAAATGAAAGCATATTCATTGGATTCGTAAAATTGTAATTGCTAAAGCATGGGTTTACAAAACACTTGACTTTCATTTGGATTTTTAGTTCCTTATTCCTTGACGTTTAAAGAAACAGCTTATGTCCAAATAATCATTTATGTTTCCAAATATAACATCAATGCCTGCAATTGCATTGAATGGGATTCCAACCATTTCTTCATGTCCGTCATTCCAACAACATGAGGGTTTCTTTATTCGATTAAGGCGAGAAAACTCGATTCGCTTCTTGCTAAATTCTTGACCTAACTTAAGTGTTTCTTCCAAAGACAAATCAGAATCAACAGGTCGAACGGCGTCTGACCATAGCTGCCTTGTGATTAAAGGTCTTCCAAGGTAGACGGCCAAATGGAGTAACGTGGGTAAAGCACTGGCAGAGTGTTCCAACACTACGTCTTCGTTTTGTCGGCAAAGAAATTCTAAAACGTTAGAATAATCTTGTATCACCAGATAATGGAGTATATTATTTCCAAAGTCATCAATGTTGTTTTCTATATCTTTGAGGAATGATAATGGCTTACACTGGAATATGTAACGAACAACATCTTCATAATTATCTTCGGTAGGAAAAGTTAAGGTCATTTGAAAACGATCTTTCTCACTGACTGAAAACAAAGGCCAATTTGTTTCGCCATATCCATATCGCATTCCAATAAAACATGTTTGAAGAACAGAATAACCCTCTGCAGTGTTTGCATCGATATCGTGACCAAGTTCTACGAATTTTTGCAACATTGTACAGTTGCCAATATATGCTGAAAAGTGAAGACAAGTCCATTGGTTTTCTGTAGCTGTAGGTATATGTATATTTATGATCTCATCAACAACGTCCTCCCATCCAAGTAAAATGCAGCAATGTAGAAGCGTCATACCACGAGGCAAATGCTTAACATGAGAATCAAGAAGTTGGTATAAGCGGCGATCTTTTTTTATATACTTTAGACAGCAAAGAATATGAAAATTGCCTTCGTAGTTATCAATGCATTGAGAAATAAAAGACAAGACTTTGCTTAACGTTTGAACTTTTTCACTTTCCTTTTCGACTGCCAATGTGTCCTCTTTGTCTTTCGATTTCTCTCTTTTCAGTCCCAAAGGTGTATGCATATCTTCATCAAATCCATACATAGCTAACAATTTATCAAGCATAACTGATGTGGTCGAGCCTGGAAACACATACCAAAGTGCTCTCAAAAGGTTATTATTCTCTCTTAGTTGCTTTAAACGTAATAATACATCTACAAATTCATCATCCTGTGTTGCTGGGTGCCATACAATATCAATAGCGATGTTTATATAGTTTTTTATTGACCCTTTTGTGTGAGAATGGACCTGTAAAAGTCTCTCCGCTAATAACTGGAAACAGTTGGACGGAATAGTCAATTCCATATCATTATGAACAGTTTTGGGCGTTCTGATCAGCTCATAAAGACACCGTCTGCTGCATCTTTTTAAAACAATTTCAGGTGCAACCTTTCCAAATGATAATAAAACATTATCTAATACTGCTGTGTGCGAGAAAATATATTCTCCGGTGCTCGAGTCCTTCTCAAGGTAGGGTTTTGTCAATTCATCTATGGCATCCAAAATATCTACGTTCGATTCATTTCCTTGAGGATGTCTTAATTTAGTACAAATGTCTGTTAAAAGGTTTCTATCTACGGCATAAGGATTTATTTTCCCGTTTATTAAAACGTAAGCCAAAACAATATATGTTAGTCGTTTTCCTTTTCGCATTGTTTCGATTTCTTCTAACAATTCTTTACCAGGCTTGCTAAAGAACTTGTATCCCAAGTCATGGAAGCGTTCTATTTCAAAAAACAGACGACATGCAAGAGGAAACCCGTAGGTTGTCATGCTTGAAATGATTTTGCTTTTATCTTTTTCAGATAATACATTTAGACTACTTTGCTTGAATGCTTTCACAGGACTTTGCACTTTTCTGTTTTTTCTTTTAATGTAGTCTTTCTCATAGGCATCTATTAAATCTCTTTTCTCGTTTTCTTTAAGATAAGAGGCATCAACCACAAATTCCTCACTAAACAGTTTGTGACAAGACAGAGATTCTTTGAGTTTTTCTAGGATTCTGCTTTGCAATCCGATGAGAACAAAAATATTACCTTTCCTTGCGCTTGCATATATCGAATCTAATGAGCTTTTCCATCTTGCTGCTGCTTCCCTATTAAAATTTGTTGATCCAAAGCAATCATCAAAGTAAACGATGACTTCCTCATTAGGGTCAATATATTTTTGCCATTCATCTGGGCTCTGAATAATAACAGCACGTTTTTGCTTAATATTCTTCAAGCAGTCAACATTTTCAGCTTCAGGTTTATTTGAAATTTCATGCATGACCTGATATGCCGTCGTTGTTTTTCCATCCCCAGGTTTACCTATAAGAATCGCTATGTGCTGTTCTTCGAGAGTTTTTATTGTTGACTGTACAGCTTCGGTTCGAATATATGTTTCTAAATCTTTATGTTGCAGAAGGATCACTTTTGTTTTTCCTGTTTTCAAATATAATAGAATTTATTGATAAGGATATAAATGAAAATTATGTTGTCAATACTTTATAAAATAAATTTACTCAAGTACTTGAAATTCTGTTTTGTTTACAAACCAAACAATGTTGACTTAGACGTATGCGTTTCCTCTAGAGCATCCATTTCTCCCTGAGGCTTGTGAGTTTCTTTTTGTTTTGCTTGCACGCTCTGATTTTCGATAGAAGCATTCATGGTTTCTGTAATTCATCATTCTTAATAATTAAGGTGTTCCAAATGATTATTTAATTACCGTGATAATATTTCAAGCATAATTATCCATTTAAAAAAAGTAATGTATAAATGTAGTTAAATAGTAAAAATGAGCAGAGATAATTATATAAGCTGTTGATGTATTGATTTATAATAATAAATTAATCGTAATTACATGATTGAAAACGAAAAAAACCCGATATTGATCTTAAACATCCTGTTAACTAATAACAATGACCAAATGCAATATTTTTATTTACAAACCAATTAATGAAGAAACTGACAACTGTAGCGTTTCTTCAAAAGAATCCATTTTACTCTGAAGTCTGTCTATTTGTTTTCTTTGTATTTCATCGTCTGTAATAAGAAATTAGAAAGTGGCATTTGTCATTGCATGTTAGAAGACATTAGAAAATGTTGGATCGTTTTGTTCCTAAATCATTTCATAATTTATACAGATGTTTTAGACACATATACAAATATAACAATAAAATGATTTTCATACAATTGGCTTGAATGATATGAAAAAAGGCCCTCTTACGAGAACATTACAGGTATCATATGAGGATCATATAGTTTTGTTATTACAAGTATGTATCA
Source organism: Magallana gigas (assembly GCF_963853765.1). Lineage (NCBI taxonomy): Eukaryota > Metazoa > Mollusca > Bivalvia > Ostreida > Ostreidae > Magallana > Magallana gigas. The sequence continues at coordinate 66,463,915 of NC_088853.1, read as the reverse complement.
ATGGCATGATATCATAATTTTACGATTGTTTGAATGATCATTATATGATTCTTTGTCTCAAAGTAATTATCATTTATTCAAACCATATAATAGTGATTTTTACATGAACCAATTTTTAGATATTATTATGTGGTGTAAATATTATCTGATTTGTAAAAATATTCATGTGTACATCATATATGGCTGTGCAGGCATTGATTTCGATTGTTTGTTCACAGAATTTAACTTTAAATCGTCGTCACTATGTATTATTTATTATAAATGTCATTTTGAGACATATCTTCTTAATATTATAACTGGGGAATAAAATTGCGTGTCGTCTTTCAGCAAAAGTTCCATATTCTTCTGCTTATTTTTTCACAGGATTTAGTTAAGAGAGACAAATTTACTGGTTTACTTTTTTCACACAGCTTTGCAGTGTATCAGAGAATGTCTTACATGTTAAATATATTAAAAATACTAATTTATGCACGTATTTTGTAACATACCAGCGTAGTCAAAGTACTTTGGAAAATTGTATGACACAAACAAATGAATTTTTATTTCACTCTTGTTGATTAGAAATATCAAGAATTTACTTTCATTCAATAATAATAAGTTTCCTTTAACCAAGTGTTTGTTAAGTCAAGATTTAAAGCAATTATGTGGTTTGGGAAGACATAAATAAGAGATCTATGAAAAGTAAAAAAAACTAGTCAACAAATATCCAGACATTCAGACGCTATACAATAGGTGATCGGCTAAGTACATCCGAGACTATAGTTTATACAAGGTGCCAAATAATTTAAAATTGAACAGTTTTGATATACCAACCTTTCATTTCTGATATAATTTTTTGCAATATTATCAATTTGTCATTAGGTAGTGTTGAATCAAATGGACATGTCTTCCATTTAGTCACATCATCTTTATATTTTGTAGATTTCCACGGTAAAGATTTCTCCAGTTCCTCTATACTGTTTTCTATCTTCTTCATAAGAGTTTGAAATTCGTGTTCGTTCAGGGTTTTGCTTGCACCATGTGCAGTATCTACATTTCTAATGTTTCGTAGTCTTTCTATATTTGCCGATACTGAGTGATCAGATGGGTTGGGAGATCTACCCCAACCTTTTTGATGGGCTGTGATTCCTGATACATTGCGTATCAATCGATAAAGTGCTGAGAGATCAAGACAAGTATAGTCACCGGTAAAGTATCCATTCTGAGGGTACAGTATTTCCTTTAGGTCTTTCCCAAGATTTCCTTTGAGGATTTTTTGCGTACCTTCTTCCAATAAACGACCAGGCATTTGTATTTCTGTTACGTGTTGACGTAATATATCACGAAATAACTCTGTGCACGGATAGTTTATCACACAGACTACTCTCAACCTGTTTACGATTTCTTTTTGCTGTGTATTTTCCATTGCTTTTCATTCGACAATATGAAATACCTGCACAAGTGATTTAAATCCTTTAAGGTTTATCAATACCAGTGCACACTCCTGTTATCATCTTATCAATGGTTTTTAAAACGTCACCTAAAATAAAATCGATATTTCATTTTTTTGCATATAAAATGTTTAATTAATGTCATTTGAATTGTTTGTTTTGTTAGCATCATGTTGTAGCAAAAGGAGATTTATTATTGGAGTTGACGATACAGCATTTATTTTTTTCACATCCTTAAACAATGACCTTATATTCCTTCATTTAAGAAAATAGACAGTATATATCAAAAATTAAACATCTCATAGAAGTAAATTACACATGATGCATATGTTCTCAATTTAGAAATGCTATATCTTATATAGTTACCCTTCTTTAGTGTTTTCATTTGGAGGAGCATTGGCCGGAAGTTAAGTGACATTTGAAATAAAAACCCGGAACTCAGAAAAAAACAACATTTTGACCTTGTCTCTACATTAAAACGAAAGTAGAAAATAATCAAAGTAGATATAGAGACATTAAAATATAAATAATTTTACAGACATTTACTTATTTTATTTCTGTTATCCATTTACGGGCAAATTATTTTCCATGAAGCAACTCTCTTGAAAGGACATATACTGGCAATGTGCGATATACAGAGAGGTGATCACTAATGTAATGGTGGCCGCGCTCATTGGCTGATAAAAATATTATCGCTGACGCAGAATTTGAATATCTCGGGGAACCCAAAACAGATCACCGAGTGCAGAAAAGCAACAAGTGTTATGGACGGTTATCATTTTTTTTCGAGTTCTATTTGCATACACAAATTGCACTTGCAAATATCAATTGTGAAAGATGTATGACATTTTCTGAAGCCTTTACAAGGAAAGTGTATTAAAAGTGCTTTACATGATGACACTCTTGCTGTTTTGCCGACGGGCTACGGAAAAGTACGAAATGCTGCCGCCTAGAATACAAAATACAAAGATTGTTGTTATCTCGCCGTTAAATGCCATTATGAACTAGCCGTTTCGATAGATAGGGAGTTGATTAGTGATTTAGAGACTAAAAGCTGAGGTCATTATTATGAAAAATATACAAAGAAATAATATGGGTGCTTTAATTCTTCAAATAAAACTATGAGAAGTTAAAGCAAAAAAGACTTTTGTACAGCTAGAGATTTACCGGGATTGGGCCTTTTTGTGATCGGCTTCGGCCAATCACTGTTGTGTCCATATGAGGCATCCGGCAAATGCTTCTACGTGCGCACACATTCCGCTTGCATAAGTAGTTCATATAAAAACTTGAAGTTTGGTTTAGTATTTATATAACATTTTACTCAGTTTTATTTCAGTTCATTTGCCTTAAGAGATGCAAACATACATAAAATACAGTTCGACCTGTTAATTCAAGAATGCACATTTTGCCTCACGCGTAAGAATTTCGATCGAAAGATTCATTCAGTAATGCAGTTGACCTCGATGAACTGACCTCAATCATAAGAGGGTGATCCATGAACTGACCTCGATCTATTGATGTTGCATAATAGTAGCTAGGAAGACGGCTTAAATTATAAACAAGGTTACGTTATAATGCGACCTCAATAGCAAGTTATGATGGCATTTAATGTTTTACAGTCGCATTAATTTTTTTTAATACAACTTTTTTTTGTGTACATGTTAATGCTCTTTGAAGAGCCCTACTCAGTATTTAACATTTAATAATTACGTTAAAAATATAAAATTAGACAAGGAGTTGACGAACGGCTTTTCCCAAATTTATTTCAAAATTAAATTTTGTGACGGTTTATAATGATGAAATTATGGTGTACAGATTCAAAATATTCTATATTTTGTAAAAAAAAAATACAGTACTTTTTTAATTATTTTACATCAAACTGATCATGTTGACTGCTTCTTGCTATCAATATATCATTATTGCCGATCATTCCTTTAAAAGGAATACTTGTTATTATTGTCTCCAAGTTTTTGTTTCCTTACTGTTTTCTTAGCATGCTCGGCTCCTAATGACAACAATATCACCTGCAGAATTGCCTCTGCCAAGCACTTCCTTTGTCTTCTCAAATTCAATATTTTCTCCCTACTGCCCACTTTATGTGTGAATCTAATATTTCAAGAGAAAAAAAATCACCAATACCAATCATGATCCTGTCTTTAACCGATTTTAAGCCATTACGTTACTGAAAAATATCTCTAATTTGTTGAGCTTTAAATTTATTAAAACTCTCTCTCTCTCTCTCTCTCTCTCTCTCTCTCTCTCTCTCTCTCTCTCTCTCTCTCTCTCTCTCTCTCTCTCTCTCTCTCAGGCTCTTCAATACCCCAAACTTAAACGATTTTTTTTAGAATTGAATTGTGATGCTGAAATCGACAGGTGAAAAGATTTTTGTATAAAAATGCTGATTACATCATCGGGCACCCGGAATGTATGATGGATGAAATAATCTGTAAAATTCTCAAACAGAAATACAAGGCCATTACACACATTTTAGTTGACAAGGCTCATTGTGTTGTGAATAGGGGGCACGATTTCCGACCACAATTTTCAAAACTTTCAAAAAGATATCTCATTCCTGATGCAAAATTAGTAGAACTTACGGCAACATCAACTATTAGAATGCAAAAAAGAAAATGTAGAGAATTCATGTATGTCCAAATATTTCAATACAATATCAACAAATACAATTCGATCGCTTTCCTTTGTTCATCGGCCGGAGAAGAAGCGACCCTCTTCCCTCTAGTATAGACAGATTCATAGTTTTCCGACTCTTTTTGTCAAAGTTTATTAATTTGTGAAAACAATTCCTGCAAAGTATTCCGCTTGCAACACAAATACCACCATACTTTTTAAAAAGTTCTTTTAAACCAATATCAGTATTTGCTTTAGATTTAATCAATCTAACACGATAACTTTTATTTCCACATACAATACAAATATTTTTTTCTTCAGATTAATGTTTCAAGGGAGCATTAAACATTTCATACGCGCAAAATTATCTACATTTTCACACATAATGCTATTTTATTTTTGGGACGTTCACTTTGTTCCCTTTTATTTAAAATTAGTCATTAATTAGAGAAAACCCCTGAAACAACGGTGTAAAATGGTTTTGTTTATTAAGACTGACATTTTTAATCAACACGGGAATCATAAATCGACCGAGTATGGTGGTACAGACTAATTAGATCGCGTAATTACTAGATTATTTCCCTTACTGTGTATAAAGCAGAACAAATAGAGGGGGCGTCAATCAAAGCAGGAATCCCTGGCTTCGATGGCGATAACCACCTGTCTCTCTCGTATAGAGAAAGAGAACCAGTCAAGAAAGGACATACTGTATACCGGGAAATATTCGCCCTCGTTTTATTTTCGCCCCTTTTGCCCTCGTTGCTAGCGGGCTAATTAAAGACTGGGCAAATTCTAATGTCTCAGATTATCTTTCTTTCAACATAACTTTCGAATTGAAGACGGGAAAAAGGCGACAGTTACTCGGGGCAAATAGTTTCCTGTATACAGTAGTATACGTACACCAAAGAACCTTAACTGTAAAATTCAACAATGATAAAACGACACAATGGCTGTGTTCTTAATCATTCTATACCAAATATCTTAAATTTATTATGTCTTATGTTGAAATTGTAATTTATTTTCAGGGAGTGAATTATTATTATTAGTGTTAATTAGATGTAGTGTCTGATTTCGTTTAATATGACACTTTGATCCACATTCAATAAAATTTTTGAAAATTAACCCTTTACAATGATTTAGCAGATGCAACAGATTTTCCATTTCTTTACGCGGTCACGTTATGGATAGGTTATTCAATTAACCCATAGGCTTTTGATGGTCACCCTCTATAACATTCAGGTTCCATTTATAATGTACATACAAACGCATACATGGTATTGCTTTAAGCATGCAGAGAAAGTTAAAGTAGATTTTCTAAAATAGAGCCTATACAGTCATGTATATATTTAATTTTATATGGCAAAGTAGCAATCTACTTTGAAAATTATAAGTTCATTCAAAAATGTCTAATAATTAACAGACGTCACACGACCAACAGCAATAGATTACCCAAGTGACTAAAATAACAAGCATTCTGAGTGTATTGCATAAGCAATACACGTCCCCTACCGGTAACCCCTTTGATTGAGAATGGCAAAAGTTTGAGACCCTGTATATTAAATATCCCCTATCATAAATGTAATAATTGTAAAGTAAATTATGAAAAATGATAATAATAAACAGCAAACAATCTCAAAAATCCATTTAAAAAAGTACATATTTGAAGCAAAGCAAACACACAGGTCTAGTCTATCATCCAACAGCCCAAACCCGATAACGAACCCGATTGTAATAATACCCTGCCGTTAAAATTTACACAAAACTTGACACCATTTGACAGAACTTATTTGTTTGTTATCAGAAATGATAAATGTAATAATACAAATAATGCACGATATCATTTATTATTTTACTGACCACATAATGTCCTCGTTCATTTAGTACACACCGAGCCCGATAACGAACCCGATCATTAAAAAATTTGGAGTGAAAAAAATTAAATTTCTGGAAATTGTGTTGACTAGACGCTACAAAAGTATAAACTTGGTCTGCTGTTTGATATTTTGAAGCTGCTCAGCAAGTTTCACATCATTCGTCAAACACATGCAGAAAAAAAACAACGGAAAACTGAAGTGGGACAGACAGACGAACGGACAGACAGACGGACGGACGGACGGACTGACGGACGCAGAGGAAAGCTATAGTCCCCTCCGGTGAAACCGGTAGGGGACAAATAAACATGAACACTATATGGCAAGATTTGTCCAAGAAAAAGTCTACATCCCCGTCCCATTGGAAGTTAAATTCAAAATTAAAGATGAGAAAATTGCATTATGGACATGATACCTATGCATTTCGTTTACCTCCAACGACTGTGAAAGCACAGAATTTATTCTAAACCTTTATAAAGGACTATGTGCGGTATTATGCATTTTTTGCCCCAAAATTAAGTTTTATGAAAAGCTTTCAAAATAAGGTGGAAGATTGTTGAAATCATATTAAAAATAGTTATGTAAACGGTAATCACCACAGTGATGTCATAATGTAGAAATGACGTCATGAAGATTGTCTTATTTTGATAAATTGATGTTCTGCAGCAAAATATGGGTGTTTTCCGATGGTTTTTCGAGTGGGAAACATCGAGCGCAGGCTTGCTCAAGTACCATTTTCTAGTAAGATGTGTATACTTATATGAACAAAAACATATGTTAAAATCGTACTTGAGCAGGCATGCGCTCTATTTTTTTTAATGGAAAATATTGAGAAAAAATAACAATATTTTCATTTGTTTGCAAAATTTCGGGAATTGGGTCATTTAGGTGACGTCAGAGATAAACAGCAGATTAATAATGAATAAGCAATAATGATGAAATTAAAGTGAAGGGCACCCTCTGTACAATGATTTATGAGGATTTGATACTCATACGGTACTATTTAAAAATTGGTTAAACTTGGGGGCAGATAGTTGACCATACCGCACATAGTCCTTTATAGCACGTTGGTTCTTTTGCCCTGCCCTGGAGCCAGTAGCCATGAATTTTGCAATTTAAGGAGGCCGATTTGTGTTTTTTTGCGGAAAAACTACAATAGCAAAACTCTTTATTTTTTAACCATATGTAATTTAAACCAACTCTAGCTTATATGAATCGACCGTCTGGTTCTTTTAAGGGACCATCTCAAAATAGAGGTACATTTACTATAGGAATGCATAGGAAACTGTCATTTTCCGCACATAAAAGCAGTTTGAAAAAATACTACAATAGCTTTTTTTCTCAAATTGTTATATATGATTAGTAATAGCTTTTCCTACCTTATATGTAAAAAACACAAAATTCTACCGTCTGGTTTTTAGTGGGGGCCATCTCAAAATATTAAAATGCACCAAATTTTGCTATATATTTGGATCATCACGAATGATGATTGGTATAATGGACTCATTCCAAAAATGAGGAAAATATCCTCGAGGATAGCATCATTCTGTATTTAAAATTTCAACAGCGTACAATTTTTACTTTTTCTTTTATGTTATTTCTTATAACGTACTCCTACAATGCTTCATTTTATCATAACGTTATAAAAGCGCAATGGCAATGCTCCCCTACCGCACAACGTAAAAATCGTGTAAAAAAATAAAAATTTCCTTTAAAAATCTAAATATTTTTATCTGTATTTTGTTTATTGTGTTCAATTTTATAAATGATATCGAAAAAAATTTATAAGAAGTATAAAACAACTGTATTATATTAGAATGTGCAAAAACATGCGCAATGCAAACTAAAGTCGGCCTCCTTAAAATTTATGGACATACATGTATAACCATAGATTTAGTTGTTTTCCAATATGTGTGGGAGTAGTGAAGAAGATTTGAGAATGGGGTCTTTTTGTAAATATGGCCCCGTTTATTATGCCCCGGGTGGTAAAGGTATAAATTTCACAATTTACATTGTTCTTAACCTATACCTGCTTTAAAAAAAATAAATGTACTTTTTTGAAGAATTAAAAAATATAAATCATATTAATTTTATTAATTGCATGCGACCATAATCTTTTTCCTTCATCCAATCAAATCAGCTGAAAAGACAAAACAAAATAATAATCAGATGAAACGTAAGCACAGAGACGCTTTAACTGTATATTTAACCATATTACAATAAAGATTTGCTTTTCACTACATATCAAGCTCCACTACGATAAAATGGTGTTTTTAACCAAACGAATTGCATGATAAAAATATAAAGTCTGCACGGAATATAGGAAAAATCAAATGACACTAAAACCTTTTCTTAAGAACTGATAAATTACTGATAAAACAGATTTCATTCAATTTTACTAACTTTTTTTTTCTCGAAATTAATGAAATAATCGTGAATAATTCAATGTTGGTGACAATGAAAACGATATCTAAACTATTTTTAAAAAGAATTGACGTCTTTTTATATGTTAAAGTAACCTAAACAATTGAGATACATAAGATAAGTAAATGTAGAGCAATTCTGTTTATTTAAATTCTAGATTACACCTATTGCAGTATACCCTACTAAATTTCGCAAATACGACTCTAAGCATTATCAATTTCCATCAGATGTTAATTTTTAACCAAGGAAACTAGTTCTATTTTTATCTTGTTTGATTGTTTAAAAAAAATTCAGTTCTTTTTAGAATGTAGATTTTGAATATTTCGACCTACATATATATATTTATCAAAAAGCAAATCAAGTAAGTGGAATTTAGAACCGTTTTTGTAATAAAACCACTTCAATTTATCTATACAAAAATTGATCATTTTTATCTATGACATTTGTACAAATGAAAAAGCAACTAATTCTACAAACATACGTAGGCGGATCCAGAGGTAGACTTTGGCATTGGTCACCCCATAGCTGTTCCTGGCGATACACCAGACTGTTCCAGACTTGCGGGCGCTGTGTATAGTCAGCAGGGTGTGGTCAGGACTGATGTGGTAGTTAGATTCAGGAAAACCTACCTCACCACTCACCTATGATAGATATTGTGGTTTCACAAATATTCTAGGATATCAATTTTTCCTGGATTTAAATGAAAATCACAGTTTCTAGGCCTAGGGTGTGTTATTTAGTGGCCTATGCCTAAACAAAATGTAAACTACACTTCAAGAAACATTTAATCTAGTGGATCAACCTAACAACGAAATCCATGAACATTTGCTATTCAACGAATGTAGAAAAACACAGTAGTTTAATTGCTAATATTTGTTGTTGATATTTTATATTTTATGTCTTATAATAATTTTTTGGACAAGTTATACCAATGTGTGTTCCTAAAACAATATGGGCAATTCAAGCCACTTTAAATTTTGTTTTGAAGTTAATTCAATTACGATTATGTGATTTGGAAACTGAATCTTACCGATACGAAATACCAAAATATGTTTGGTTCAGGGATTCCGGAAGCATGGCAGCGAAAACTGACTGAGGAGCCCGTTAATGCATAGACGGAGTCCGACAAGAAGTCGATAACGGGCATCACTATTAACAATACAACCATGTGCAAAACAGGTATGGTTTAAAACTAAATTTGCAAAGCGTCATAAATACTGACACATTTTTAAATTTTTTATGATGATAAATCAAATCAAATTTTCATTTGTTGAATAAAAAAACTTACCCCCTACAACATACACATTTGTGTGGGCACTGTCTTCTCCCGCCCTATTTTTTGCTATACATGTGAACACACCTTCTTCTTTTAAAGATGTTTCATATAAATGCAACCGATTTCCTTTTTGAACAATATTGTTATTTTGTATCAGCCTCTACAATGTTTAACAAAATATTTTTAACTTTTTAAATTTTGAATCTGAAATTTAATACAAAGGACTAAGTGCGGTTTTATTCAATCTTTGCCCCCCAAAATCAAAGTTTTAGAAATAGCTTTAAAATAAGGTGAAAGAAAGTTAAAATCATTTTGGAAATTAAGGTGTAAACGGTTATTACCACAGTGACGTCATAATGTAGAAATGACGTCATGAATATTGCACTATTTTGATAAATTGATGTTTTGTAGCAAAATATGGGTGTTTTCCGACGGTTTTTTGACTGGGAAACATCGAGCGCAGGCTTGCTCAAGTTCCATTTTTTAGTATAATATGTATAACTATCTGAAGAAAAACATGTGTTAAAATCGCACTTGAGCAGACCTGCGCTCTATACTTCCGAATGCAAAATTTAGAGCAAAAATGAGAAAATCTTCATTTGTTTGCAAAGGACTATGTGCGGTTTTATGCATTTTTTGCCCCAAAAATTTAAGTTTTATAAAGAGCTTTAAAAATAAGGTGGAAGATAGTTAGAATCATATTTAAAATATGGGTGCAAAAGATTATCACCACAGTGACGTCATAATGTAGAAATGACGTCATGAAGATTGCCTAATTTTGATATATTGATGTTTTGTAGCAAAATATGGGTGTTTTCCGATGGTTTTTTGACTGGGAAACATCGAGCGCAGGCTTGCTCAAGTACCATTTTTAGTATAATGTGTATATTTATCAGAAAAAAAAAACATATGTTAAAATCTTACTTGAGCAGACCTGCGCTCTATACTTCCGAATGCAAAATATATAGCAAAATTGGAAATATTTTCAATTGTTTACAAATTTGTGGGAATTAGGTCATTTAGTTGACGTCATAGATAAATAGCGAATGAGCAATGATGACTAAAATCATGATTTTAGTTATAGGCATCCACTGTACAATGATTTATGAAGATTTGATTTTTATTGGACACTATTTAAAAATTGGTTAAAATTGGGGGCAGATATTTGGCCATACCGCACATAGTCCTTTGCGGGAACTAGGTCATTTAAGTGACGTCATAGATAAACAGCGAGTGAGCAATGATGACTAAAATCAAGAGTAAAGTTAAGGCATCCTCTTTACAATGATTTGTGAAGATTTCATTTTTATACGATACTATTTAAAAATTGGTTGAAATCGGGGGCAGATATTTGACCATACCGCACATAGTCCTTTAGTAAAATAATATTTGTTATCAAAAGCCTATTTTATAAACATGTATGCAAACATTTTATTTTATTAATTTAAGATGTTTTAATCGTGTTATAAAAGAAAACAATTTCACATTACATCCTTAAAGCTATTCATAGTATATGCATATATATAAATATATATATATATATATATATATATATATATATATATATATATATATATATATATATATATATATATATATATATATATATATATATATATATTAGAAAACGTCTAACGTCATTAAGAAGCCATATGATGTCAGGAGGAGGAATTCCAGTCACGTGACAATCAATTGTGACGTTGTTTCCAAATATCACTGTACTGTGATCCAAAATGGAGGCTTGTGGTGGAATAAAATGAGTGTTGGTAGAAATATTCGGCCCATCTTTAAAAAACAAATGTACAAAATACTCAGAAACCAATCCTGATTCCCTATAATCGTTGAAGTGTGTTATATTTTTGCAAACTGAAACATTGAAAGCAATTTTCGATTTAAATTTTCTTTTTGGTATTTGTGTTTAAATTGCAACTGCATTATGGAACTAACACACTTATATCTATTATAACAGAAATTTTAAGCATTCATATATGCAAACAACATTAGTATAGCCATTAAATTATTAAGTCATAGTATAAATACCATCCATGTATCAGTATACGTTTGAATCATGAATGTTCAAGGGAGACATTTACTTCTGGCCTTTCTGGCACACGAATTTACAGCCCCACGAACGTATACATGCATTTGTTTATTAATGTTTTTCGTTTTACAAAATAAAACTTGCTACTGACGAAATCACGTTTCCGAAAACTCGGAATAATTTGCTACCCACGAACATAGAGCCCCACGAATAAAAATGATTCCACAATATTTTTCTTCATACCTCTATTAGGTTCCATAGATACTTAAAGGAAAAGCATAATGAAAACTCCGTGCGTGTTCTTACCAACAGTAATCAGTAAAAGTTTGTAGGAGACATGACGACTTGTATTCACATGACATAGATATATTCCAGAATCTGATAAATCCGCTCTTGTAATCACAAGGTTTGTGCCAACCTGCTGTACATTGCTAGGAAATGATCCCTGGAACAGATGCAACATTTGCTTAATACAATAAACAATTACACGTGACTTTCTATAAAGAACAAGTGTACATAAGGCAACCAGGCATATACCATATAATTTGGTTTACAAGTTATATTTAAAAAATTCTACTTATTTATAAACTGTATGTATATTTTTTAAGAGTGCACATATTGTTGACATATTTTTCTACTGTTATCAGAATTAAAACTGCAACATACATAATGCTACCCCGCCCCCAAAAAAGAAAAGAAATCAAAGTACTGAAGTACTGACGGGAGTTGATTTTATCGATTTTTTTGGTAAATAAACGATATGTTTTTGTTTTTTTTTTTGTATTTTTTTGGCATGGTAAGTATTTCCATATATTATTTGAATTACGCATATTTTTATTATATAAATTCTCCGACAGGACTCTCCTGAAAATCCCATATGAATCTTATTGCATAATATTCAAGCAATTAATTCCATCAAACTACGTATCAGTAAGTTCTGAGAAATTGCATGGGTTCATGCAATATTGAATTTTAGTCTCGTTCATCTAGATTGACGTTCGGCTATCTCCGTTAATATCCGACAAGCGAGAGAGACTCTGTGCTTGTCGGAGATTTACGTAGACAGTCGAGCGTCTGGTTGAACAAGACTATATTGAACTCTGGCGTAGGAATACATACAATGTCCGAGTACAATTAATATTTAAATTGTTCGTACCATTTAAAATCTGATAATTTACAAGGTATATATGGATAAGTTTCCTTGAAACAAGTCTTTAGAATTCACTATCGAGCATATCGATTAGAACTATATGTTGGCAGCAATGCTGATTTGTTCTTTGGCACAAACACTGTTTCACTTTCGGTTTGCCAGAGTAACTGCATAGGAGAGTTGATTAAAATCAACTCCCAAAAACAAGCATGTAAATCGTATTGAAATTACACAGTACCCATTTGATTATTTTTTTTAAATATATCTCTTATAATTTATTATCTTGGCTCCATGTTTCTTTTTTATATTGTGTATATTCATATGAATTAAACCTGTAATTTTGAAATGTCAATTTATAGTTACATTGTATTTGTATTATGCTTGATATGACTATATATAGTAGAACCTACGGCTTCGTAGTTCCAGGTTATAGTAATCTGTTCTGTACTGGTTGTGTTACAAGGAATACTGACGTCATCTCCAGATTTCAGTAAAAGAACATCCGGTATGGAAACAGTTGGCTTTAGATGATTGTCCAGTGCCTGTATTGGATTTGTTTGTGTAACTTTGAAAATAAAATCATAGACTATACGGGTTGTTCTTAAATCATGGACGGTATTCGTTATATGTAGTTATCATCATTGCATGGTATACATGTCATTTTTAATGGTAATACAGGTTAAGCTATCACATATGTGGTAAGGAATAGATAGACAAATAACTAAATTCATATATGATACAATGAGAATAAACACTGTTTAGAAAATTTAAACTATGATATACCTTTCTAGCTTCATATATGATTTCTAGATCTACTTTTTGGATACATTGCATGTTCAGTTATCACCAGAAATGCTGCTGTGCTAGTTTACATCATTTCAGTATTAAGAAATTATTCTTTGAGTATTATGAGGTGATAAAATCCGATAAAACCAGAAAGACTTGACTTTTACCACGCCAAAATATGGTAGTGGTAATGGTAGTGGTCACTTCAGCATTGTTAAACTTTTAATGGGTTATTCACATTTAAGAAAAACTTATTAATTAATAAATAGATAACAGACAAAGCCTATATAAACCCCCTCCCAAAAATTGCAACTCCCAGATAGAAAGCGTTGTATGATTCTTTTTGTCTTTTTAGTTATAATTTATAATTTTATTTCAATCTCACCTTGAGCATCGTTAAATGAGTATTTCAAAGAGAAATAGAAACCTAAAAAGAAAATTTATAGTTGATAAGCATATATATTTTCATGAAATAACAAACTAATAACAACTGTTCCTCAAAAACTGCTATAATTTTTTTGATAAAGACTAAAATAGCATCCATGAATGGTTAACATATTTTTTTTTTGCAATTTTTACTATCAGTATGACATTATCTTAACATCCAGTATTAATACAAATACATTAAGCATTAACATAAAGACATCCATAAAAAATATACAGTTTTATGAAAATAAGATCAAAACAGTAAATTTGATAAGACAAGTTATGCTAGTACAGTCGGTTCAAGCATATCTTTTACAACATACACCATAGCATAACATTGAAATCTAATAGCATAGCATTGAAATCTCATAGCATAGCATTGGAATCTCATACCATAGCATACAATCTCATAGAATCACATTCGTCATATCATATCATAGCATACCATAGCATAGCATACAACACTATTTTAACTGGGTTTTAAAAGTTTTTATTTAAAAAAATAAATGTTCACATAATAGATTTGTGGTAAACTTTGGCTTCTTATTATTTTACTTCGAAATGTGTGGAACTATTTTGTGTTTGGAGCCGTTTTTGTTCAAATCTCATAGCATACCATAGCATAGCATAGCATATCATATCATTAAGCCCTTCATTCCAATTTCTCATAGCATAGCCTACAAATCTCATAGCATAGCATACAAATCTCATAGCATATCATTGAAATCGCATACCATAGCATAACATAATATTGTAAAAGATATGCATGAAATGACTGTATTACTTAAGAATTGTTGACAAATCAAGGACTGAGTTATAAATGTAATACCATATCAGAAAAATAAAGATTTATATCTTTTTTGTATTTACAATTTGTAAACATTTTTGCTAGTTTTTTGGGTGATGTATGTTTTGTTATTAATACATTTTGCTTTCATATCGCTGTTTTCAGTGATACATATCAATACATAACTACACAAAAAAGTATTATCTCATGGTTCTTTATTTAAATATACCATCTTAAATAATATGCAAACCGACTGCAATTAGTAATAAAAATACTTTTAAATTGCCTAACTGGAAATGTCTCAGATAAAATAAATTACATGTACCTATTACATTATTTATCCTGAATCCATTTTTACTTGAAATGACAAATATTCACCCAATTTTAACAATATTCAATCTAAAATACCACCATGTAGATTGTCATTACAACAACATACACAACTTATACTCTTGATTATCAAACTAGCAGAGTGTATCATTTTACCGTAAAACACAATTGTAATCATAAAACCAATCATTTACATTATGTACGTACCAAATACAATTATAAATCCGGGTTGCATTATTTACATATTCTCTTACAAACACACAAGCACCTGTTCTCGACATGTCATTGAGTGGTGATAAGAGTGTTACACTGACCGAGTTCTGTAGAATATAGATTGATAAAAGAAAAACGACGGACCCTTTGGCCACCTCGTATCACGCAACGTTTGATTTTAAATATAACCACTATTACACAAATGTACTGTCAACTTTCTTAATTTTGTGGATTTGATCCATATACATATACGAGTTTTAATTTGTTTTTCACATGATCTGTCACATATGATACGAATATGATTCCACATACATATGATTCTCATATGACCACACGACTTTTATATGAAAGGGGAAACATATGTGTTGAAACTGTCTATCTATTTGATTCTTTTTTACTTTGATTAAAACAAAGTTTTGAGATTTTTTTAAATTTCAAACCTAACTTTTACATTCAATCCTTGTGTTTGGGAGCCTGATTGTAATAAAAATTCAGAAGTTTTGTAAAGACAATCAACCTGTTTTATCTGCTATATGATGTGAAGAGTGCTTACATATAAAACGTTTAAACATTGTCCTCATAATTACCTCTACTGAAACTGAATTGAAACTAACTACATTTTTAATGGACTATTAAAACCTTCTGTCCAAATTGTAAGTTTTATGACTCTAAGGTTAGGGGTTAGGTGTGGCCGAAATGACAATATAGTGTTCATGTAACAAATAATTAAAAAAGCGGCGTCTATTGACACATAATAGAAACTAACAGCATCTAGTTAAAGACCATAATGCTGTCATTCTTAGGACGACGGATCTAATTTGCTTTGCGCATATACATGTATATTGCGCTCCGAAAAAGGTGATTGTTACGAACATCGAGCCCCTAGTACTATACGTTACAATTTCTTAACCTCAGTGAAAAATCGCTTATGACGCAACATATTGCTGTTCAACGTCATCAATACACATTTTTATATTGCATGTCGTGGGCCTCCTTGCTATTATTTGACATGCTGAAAAACACATTTTAAACATAATTTAGCTTGCATTTTGTTAGGGGATGACAAAGTTCTGTTGTGAGTTGTGATTAGCTCAAGATATTTGTAAACATCTTCTTAGATTATTTAACAGAGTTTAAGCAAGTGAAAAAATCATTTACATTCCGATCCGCATCAGCACCCTAATCGAAAGATGATATTAAAACCGTCCCTATGCTTAGTTTTTGAAGTATTTTATTTCAAAATATGTATAAAAATCTCTAATATTTTTTTTTTTGCTTTCATAAATCAACTTCGAAATGATCAAAAAAAAACTTTTTCTTATAGTTTGCGCTGTTCTTTTCATAAACAATTGAAGAAAATTAACATCACATCGGACTTTGAAATGTGACATTGAAAAAACAAGTTCAGTAACACTGGCATTTTTATTTTGTATCATTTCAAAATCATCATTTAAGTATAATATTTTAATTTGGATACAAAACCTATTGCAGAATTTTTTAATCAATATTTTTCTCTTGCAAGAACGCCTTTCTTCATTATGTTCAATGGAAAAACAAAAGAAACACACACTATTCTTTTATATAGTCCCTACTAAAAATCTAATTCGGTTTTCATAATATTTTTGATTGATTTTGATATATCTTAAAAAACTCTAACTATTGTTAAAATTTCATAAAAATCACTGTAGAAGAGAATTGGGTCCGCATTCCTTAAATTAGATTTCTTGTCACCTCAGACATGCGTTCTAGCTTGGGAGTGGTGTTTGTATAATATGTTTAAAAGAATTGTTCCATTCTGCTCTTGAATTGTAATGAAAGAAAGACTAGATAATTAGAAACGAAAATTAATAAACTTGTCTATCAAAGTAAATGAAAGAAAGACTACATAATTAGACACGAAAATTAATGAACTTGTCTTTCAAAGTTAAGATAGTATGAAAGTCTTTGGCAAGAGTTCGAACTGGAGGGGGGGGGGGTGTAACAGAAATGGATTTATCTTTCTTTGCTTGTTCGTATTAGACCTTATTCATTGAAAAGGAGAAGTTGAATTTTATTAGATAACTCAAAACAACCAGACAAGAAGATTAGTCATTTATTTAAAAAAAAACAGAATGTTTTTGGCTCTTACAGAGCTTCAGTTCGCAATAATTTCTGGGAATAAATATTGTGTAAAACAAACACACATCCCCACATTAAACAAAATACTACCTGTAATTTAAAGTTCAAAGTGTGTCTACCTGTAATTTAAAGTTCAAAGTGTGTCTACCTGTAATTTAAAGTTCAAAGTGAATTTTGTCTTGTCGTATTTGGTTTAAGAGGTAAGCCTAGGTATGCTATGATCGTTGTCTGCGTGCTTTTTACGGTACATCAAAATTATACATGTATCTAATATTTTTATTTGTTTTTAAAAATTAGGGAGTTTTTTTTTAAGAGAAAAAAAGGATAATACATGTATGGACACAAATTGTACAATAAAAGCTAAAGGATGGTTGAAACGTCTGTCAATAAATTGAAAGTATAATACGTAATTATTTTAAAACTAGAGTATTTTTAACGATTTGTATGTTACAAGTGTTTAAATAGACTATTCAAACATAATTTCATTCAATCATTCATCCAATTGAAAGTTTACAGAATATTGAAATGTAATGATGCAATGAAGTTCAGTTACTTTCTCTAACCTTCCACTCAATGTATGATTAACTGGTTAGCTTATTTAAAATGAAATTAATAAAAATTAAACAAAATAAGTTTACTTCGCTTCAACGGCCTGATGGAGCAAAACAAAATTAGGTGCACTTGTACATAAACCATAAACAGTTTGATAGTCAAATGATGACAAATAAAACAGTTTACGTAGAACGTACATCAAGTGTTTAATTTCAATAAATGGCGCCAGATTGAAACAGGTAAAGCCAAATACAGTCATAATATATTGAATATTTAGATCGATCGGAAACATAAACAAACTTATGAATTTTAAAAACGAGTCTGAATGTCTAAAGAAGTTGAACATAATTTTTCTTGATATATTCAACAACAAGTTATTCTTGCTTCATTGCAACAAATAATATCGATATATGATAAAATATTTGGTTGATAAGGAGAGGAGAATCTTATTATAGGGCATTTCCTGAAAGCAGTCGAAATGAATGGAGTCCAAGGAACCCTGTTTTTCTCCCTTGTTATATCCTTGGTCTCGATGACCCAGTGTATATGTAAGTACCAGTTTTGTCTGAGCTGCTTTTTTCATAGTATAGCACAATTTGCTACCCAACAGTATAAAAACAAGTAGTAGACATTTATGAATTTAAAGACTATGTTCTCATCAACACTCGGTCATGCTTAATTAAAGCGATTTTTAATTTCAAGAATTTAAACGGTAAACTAACGAACAATCTTTTTGGAATTTTTTCTGAATTACGACAGTGTAATAGATAGTGTTTAGCACTTTCAGATTTACAAAACTGTTTCTTGAACTACATGCAAACGGTTGTAATTTTTGCAATATTTGATCATTGGCCGACAGAATTCTATTGTTATGATATTGTTTACAGATAATATACGAAAGCATAAATGCTTTCGATACAAAACATACCACATGAACGGTCGTGAATAAACACAACACAGTATACTCCATAAGATATTCTTGTTATATAACGTACTCCAAAAAAAAAACACGCATGAAAGACCCATTTGAAAACAAACTTATGAAATTGCAACCGGTTAAAAAACTGCTAGCGTTATTCTGCGGAGCTTGACCTATCTACATTTTCCAACTTCATCGTCGCATGAGCACATTATACTGAGTACGCATCGACTCACATGGTTTTATGAGTTTATACTTCTTTTATCAACAGGGAATATAATTTTAATACATATGCTTGTCTGTTTATTATTTCTCCAGACAACCTGGCCTCCAAGAGACCAACCTGGCAGATACCAAGCATCAGCATCTATCCTTCAGAGAGAGCCGTAGATAATCAGAGGGCTAACCGCTCGGCGGCCGGTAACCAATGTGCTATTTCTGACGGGACACCACACGGTGCCATTTGGATGGTGGACCTCCAGTCTATTCAAGTTATAAACAACGTAATGATTTATTATAGGACAGAAGACAATACATGGAGTAAGACTTCGTTTATTCTTAATTTGATCGTATGTATTTTAACCAAACGACCAGATATGTTTGAAGAGATATATTCCCTTAAGGTGGTGAAACTCGGTCCCCTTCAAAGTGAAAGTTTCAACAACTGTTTTTCCTTTCGTTTTAGTAATAATTTGTAGTGCGAACAGTTTGTATTAATATCATTAAGCATAAAAAATATCGTTTAAGTGAATTTTGTTTAAATGTGTTAATTCTTTTTTTTTTTTAGAAAACAGCGTTTATGCAAGCAGATTCTTGGGGTTTTCTCTCTATGTCTCCAACACAACGAAAAAAGAAGATGGAATCCTCTGTTTCCATGATACTGCTTATAATGCCGGATCCATACCAAGTTCTATGAATATCAGTTGTCCAGTTAGTGGGCGCTACGTGATATACTACAACACAAGGGAGGGTAATATATCTCATATCCCGACCTATTCCTCGGAGGCGTACATAGAACTCTGTGAGGTGGAGGTATATGGTAAGCACATGTATGTAAAATGTTGTTTTTGAACACTCGTATTCTAACTAAGAGTTCGTGGCAAATATGAATATGTTGTAAATCAGGCTCAGCTGAAGTGACAACTATTATTTTATAATTGTACCAAGTTTACTAATACATGCATAGATATTTTACGGTCCCTAATTAATTAGCAGTTTCCAGCGTTTTAACTGAAATATTACTACATAAACAACAGATGTAAACGAAATTTCATTTACGCAAAGTTTGTTATGTATCAATTTTTTCAGACCTGTGATATAATAAGGCAATAAGCATAAAATCTACAGGAATATTTAATAGTACAAAAACCTTTAAAATGTTCATGAATTCATTCACTTTTCAAAAACTTCTGTTTGAATTTACCCCTATAAGATGATTGCAAAACAATTTCTCAATAATAAGAAGGAGAAAAAACCAAATCTATTTGTCGTAATACTTCTATAAATAATTCTTTCTTAAAGGATATGACACAATATTGTTTTCGAAAACATGGTATATGTTTGTTTATTGTTCATATTCACAATTACTCAAGTTAAATCGTCTACTTCTTTCATCCATACACAGATAATATCTAAAAAGCCGAAGTAACCATGATATTTACAAGATTTTTTTTTCTAATGCACTAGGTCATTATGTTATATAAATAAAAAAAAGTTTGATGAAAAATTTAAAATACATTATCACGACCTTGAACATAGCTGACAACAATAACGATTTTACAATAAGGTGAAGATACAAAGCTCCTCTTACAATTGAGATCAAAACAACATAGAAATGATATTGATCCTCGATACCTCTTAACTGTTGCAAAATTATTTATTTTGTTTTCATCCTATAAGGTTGCCCGGTTCTCGGTTACAAAGGTCAATTTTGTAATGAACCTTGTCCAGAAAACTGCCAACACTGTCACTTATATAGCGGGGAATGTCTTGGAGCCTGCAACCCAGGCTTTTATGGGAACCAATGCAAATTCTACAATAGAAGTAAGATTTATCTTCACTTAAAAAAATATATATATATATAACAAATGGTACTGTTCACTTGTTAAATAAAAGCGGTAAAAGGCACTGTTTAATATCTTAACTGTTTACATGTTTCTTCTAGTTAATATCAGTTTAACAAGATTATTCTTTACAATGTAGATAACGTGTGAACCATATATAGTAGATACTTGTGTGAACCATATATAGTAGATACTTTTTTAAAGAAATATATCCTTAACGGGGAAAGATCACGGTTGTTTTTTCTTCTATTTTCATTATGTACAATGCTTTAGTAATGCATTTTTACTAATCAATCAAGCGTTGTTAACATTAATAAAAATATATGAATTTTGCACAAAATCGTAAACATGCTTTATTTTAAGATACGTATTTCTCTTCCTTAAAGAACTGACCATACATTGTCACTCACTAAACGTTAATAATTCATAAAGATATTCATAATTCTTTATTTCTTCTTTCTTTGATTTAAGAACGCTTGCGTCCTAACCCGATCCGCCCTAATGATTTATTTTGTTTGTTTCTGACCTTTTTTTGCTTAGAAAACCTGGCACTTAATAAACCAACATACCAATCGTCGACTTATGAGCATTCAACTAAAAGTGAAAACGCTGTTGACGGACTCAAAAGTGACTCCAGCACTGATTCAGGCCACTGTTCGTACACCGCGTTGTTACAACCCTACGCTTTATGGAGAGTAGATTTAATGCAGCAACGTTACATCGAGAGGATAACCCTCTACCCCATGACTTCAAACCTTAATTGGAGTTAGCAAACTGAATATAAAACAAATACGAACAATGAGTGTTAATTACAATTTTTGAAAAATAAATTCGAATAAAAATTTTAGCCGATTATAAACAAGTTGTAGTAAACAAAACCATACCTTTGGTTTTAAATCCATTATTTTAAAGAAAAACAATACAGTGTATTTCAAAAGACTAAAGTTAATAAATTCGATGAAATATTTTACAACCATACGTTGTAATAAAACAAATAAATGCCAATTATATAATACAAAACTAGAAACGAAAAATGTACTGATAAAGAAAGAGTATATTATGAACATACAACTTATTGTTCCTTTGTTTTATCATAGCTGAAAGTAACCCGAACACGGAGAAACTTCTTGGATTCTCCTTGGTAGTTTCAAACACAACAGACCGTAACAAAGGTGTCGTCTGCTACAAAGACACGCACCATACAAAATGGACAATACCGGCTTCGTTCGATATAAGGTGTCCTGTGATTGGTCAATATGTTATGTACTACAACGAACGACTCCCAGGATCTACATATCCAGCAGGTTACAGCCAGCATGCCCAGTTTGCTGTATGTGAGATCGAAGTTTATGGTATATTTCATTTTAATTATTTTAAACAGGAGCTCTTTTTGTTTTTCTCAGTACTCAAATTTATTTTTTTTTAAAATTCATTGCATGTAAAAATGACACAGAGTCTACAATTTAACCAAAAACTATGTTTATGCTTTCTCCGCGTTTTGTCCAATATCTCGATAAATATAAATACTTTTAAGCTGCGTTTATAATCCATATTTTCTGTTTTCAAATGCCCCATTGGCTGCGTTCGGTTGATTAATGGAAATTTTTAAAAAATGCATAATCTTTCATATTTCCATTATATTTGTATTGTTGCTATGTGTCTTTTTATTTAAAATACTGAAAATGCAAAACAATTGCATTAAGAATTATGAATATGACACTACAGGTTATGAAAAAAAAACTACCAAAAAACCAAACAAACAAACAAACAAAAAACCGTGATAAAATAACCCCAATAACTGTAACAAAATTTATGATTAAAAATTGCGGTAATGTACAGCCACATTATTTCTAACTTTGCATAATATGACTGGTTATTTACTTCTGTTTGGAGGTTGTCCAATACCCGAGTTTACCGGCCTGAGTTGTAATGTGCCTTGCTTGACGATATGCCGAAATTGTAAGTTGATATTTTACATATAAGTGTCTTTTACATTATTTATTCTTCCTTGGATGAAAAAAAAAATGGTTCTACCCTAGCTATGCAACATGTTATTGCGGAAAGATTACATGTTTCAGAGGGGTTGATTAGTTGTTAACCTACATTACAATCCAGTATAATACTGAGTCTAGTTTTTGATATTAAGATCTGGAAAATCTTGCCGTCTTAAAACCCACGTGGCAGTCTTCAACAAAATCGCCTACTTCAGTGTCAGGCAATGCGGTTGATAACAAGAAGACTATACGGACCGCTGAAGGAGGCCAGTGTACATCAACTCTACCGTCGACTGAAGCCTCGTGGGGCGTCAATCTGGGAGGAATGTATTGGATAGATCACATTCTCATTTATTTTAGGACAGATGACAAGCCTTGGGGTTAGTTGTTATGTAAAGATTTGTAACAAACATTACAACTTACCAATTTCCGACTTAATATCAATTGCAATGACCCGTGGAATACATGTACATTAAAAGCTATAGATTCAATTTATTGTATGATTTTATAAGTCCCAAACAAATACACTATTGACCAAATATGAATGTAGCAGGTAATTGTGATTGTTAGGATTAAATTAAGGAAAACTTGAAATATAGTAAAAATTTATCAATACATACAGGATTGAGGTGGATGTAATATGCGGCATTCATATAGAAATGGGTGTCACTTTTGTAGATGAACACAACGAACTCCGAGGTATGCCACTTGGCTTCTACTTATACATCTCAAACACTTCCAGCACACTTAACGCTGTTCTATGTTTCCACGAACATGCACACACAATTCACACTCTTCCTGATGTGATGAATGTAAGCTGCCCGTACTATGGACAATATATCATCTATCGTGTTGAACGGAAAGCAGGGGTTACCTATCCTACAAGTTACTCCGAGCATGCACTTGCAGACTTGTGTGAAGTGGAAGTTTACGGTAAGGGATATATTTGTGATTAATCGAAGTAGGTAACAACATATGGCATGGTTAGTCAATGTCAATTTCGCAGAACCTACAAAAACATTGTCTTGAAATGAAAACTTTTTTGTTATTTCAAACTTTGCAGTCTCTTATAAAAAGCCCGCACACATTGTATTATATTACCTTGACCGGTGACCCATCGTTTCTATAGTAGACCTATTTAGGTGATAAGACAAAGACTTGGACCGAAAAGATTCAGTTATTGTTACAAATGACAGAGTGCATTTGAAAAACTGTATTTTAATGAAAATTAAGTCCATATAAAACAAACCACAATATAGTGAAAGTAGACAGTATAATTAAACTATTTCTATATAAAAACTTCATATTTCATAAAAAAAAAATAAAGATGAAAGATAAAAAAAAGCCACGCTTACATGTACTTTGTTCAATATCAGGCTGTCCTGCCCCGGTCGTCGAATTTCCGCAATGCAGTCGTAATTGTCCTGAAAACTGTGAACAGTGCTATCCAGAAACAGGGGTCTGCAAAAAATGTCATGAAGGGTACAAAGGCATGGCGTGTGAACTTGGTAAGTAAAACCCGATATCTTTGATGTATCTCTTACTTTGTTTGTCGAGCAAAACTGACTGTGCAAACATGATTTCCAACGTATGCTATAACTATACAGATGCTCTGCATGGTGCTTGGTTTATAAAACAACTTTTGAATGAACAAACCTTAGGCTAGAAAGCAATATTTTTAACACATAAACAAAAAACTCCAGTTTTTTTTCAGTTTACAATCCCGAAAAGTGCTATTAATTCAGGAAACAACAAGCAAACCTTGATAGTCTTATGTAAAATAAATAACTGTATTTAAGGAATGAAGAATCTTTTTTGAGCACTATGAGGTTATAATATTATTCAAAGAATGATTCCTTTTTTATGTTTAAAAATTAAGCATTTATACGATTAAATATTGGACTATTGCATATTAATGTGATTTTCATTTATTTTTAATATGCAATAGTCCAATTGCAAACCGATAATACGTCATTTAAATTTATTGGACTGAATATTACAAAATCTATTCATAGTGTCATCACAGAAAAAGACACTCACAAATGAAAACATTTTTTAATAGTGTGTCATGCTGCTGCGACCATAACAGTATCCCCAAACTCTGCAGTTACTGGTACTAATAACGGAGCCATATATTCAGCCGGAGGGCTAACACTACCGTCTGACGGAGAGCTCCATGTGGCGTCTATCTATCTTTCTTTGTCAGAACAGTCTTCAGATTTGTCCTACTTGTATATGTCCATTGTTAATGCTGTAAAATTCAGTGTGCTGTTTTTGTCGGACGAGACGGGGTACACTGAGGTAGGGTTATATACACCTTGTTGTTTATTGTTTTAACTTTCGATTTTGTGAGCTATTATTACCAGTACATATCGTGTTTTAGTTTATGACTTCAATTAGTTGGATATATCAAGTTTTCAATATACTCCCTCACATTCTTGTGAACCTAATAGAACCCATTTATGGTGACGTGACGATTAATTATATGTAATAAACACAATTATAGGTTTTTTTAAATAGAACGATTGATTCTATGCCAAAAAAAAGTTACCTTTTTTTATGAACATATACAATTAATTTGAAACCATTAATTATTCGTCTTTACACCTTTACCTAGCAGGATTTTTAATCACATATTTTGTATATATTACCCCACGCAACAGAACAGCATGCGTAGTTTTATGAGTTTATTTTGTAATATGTACATAATTTGTTAGTAATGCCTTCTGAAATATTAACCGTTAATTTCTGTCTTATTTGCAGTTTGATCGGGCGGTCGTAGGTCCTTTCCGTGAACGGTTCACTGCACGTGCTAAATTCAACTCTAAAACTCACGCAATCCGCATAAAAGTTCAATACAAACAGTCGTTAACCATATCCGATCTGAAACTTCCTTTACGAACATGTTATCTAAATACGGTAAGTATGTGAACCAAACGATCAATATATCGGTGATTCAGAATTGTAAACCAAGAGCAAAAATAGAAATATAAAAAAAGAAAAAGCTAAAAAAGAGTATTTAAGAAAAACAATTGGAAAGATACAGAAATGTATTCTAATGTGTCTGTTTCTTTGTGTTACAGACGAACAGCCATGGGCTGAATTAAGGAGAAAATCGACAACATAATATGGAGAACAGCAATAATATTATCTGGAAATACGATGTGAAGAACTATTAAAACTAACATTTAATGAATTAAGCTCTTCAGTCATTTTGTATGTCTGTTATGCATTGCACCAATTTATCATCAATTGATAACATGTGTTCTTAGAGACAAAAGTGTTGCGATTAACATTGACTAGTTATATTTCCATATTTTTTAGCCTACTTAAAAAATTAAAAAGAAATAGTTTGAAATGACAGTTATGTTAAATTAACCTCACTTATCATCAGAGAAATATAAATTCATTTATAATTTTTAATGTGTGTTTTGTAATTGTTCAATATTATCATACAGTGCTTTCAAACTTGCACAAAGTTGCACTGCTAGATATTTTATCACTCTTCAGTTAATATATAGTATGCACCTTAGTCAATATTTATAGATAAACATTCCTTTAAAAAGTGCAGATAAGAAAAGTACTCCTCTTCATGGTTTTTAGCTTACCTTGTCTTGATGTCAACAAGTTTCATAAAGTCAATGCTTATCCCCAAGTATTGTGTTGACATTATCATTTTTCTTTAAATAAATTAAATTTGAAACTGAGTAAAGTAATCTCTACAAAGAAGCGGGTCTGAGCATTTTCGCCAGCGTTTGTTATTTGTGCATATTATTTTCTTATACTTACATCCTTTTTGCACCAAACAATGTCAGTAAATAGTCTTTATATTTGAAAGTCAGTACATTTATCCTCCGAATAAAAGATATTTAAGATTTTTAACACACTGAAATATCACATGTCTAACCCTTCATCTGTAAAAATCATAACAAACTTGATAGTATAATATGTACAACAAAATTAATGAAAATAGAAATGTATGTAACACAATAATTGGTAATTGTGTAGAATTGAGATTTTCATCATTTAAATTGGAACGCACAACCCTTTCATAAAATGGAAGCAAGACACATTTAAGCGTAGACCTTGGACTCTGATAATCAATATATCAGGTTGAATATACCACTTAAATCAGAACGTTATGACTTTTAACAAATAGAGGGTTGGGCATGTGATATTTCAGAATAAAACTATATGCAGCTAGGAGATCAATTATATAACACATACACATAATCAGGATGGAAGATTATTGTTAAAAAATTTAATTTTATTCTGTAAACCATTGATGTCGTTTTGAAATACACACAGAAACGTCTAATAGCTTGCATGCATAGAGGCAAATTAGCCATTTGATATACTAGTATGCACCAGGTCTCGTGTATATTTGAGCTTTGATGAAGAAACAACAATATAAATTATGCGAAAATTACAGTAACGCTCAGAATATAAATACAATAGCAATTTTTTGCCCTTTGTTGCATTTTAAATGAAAAATTTTTTTTTGAAATTATGATACGCAATTTGTTGTATCGTCTTTACTTTATAAGTAAAAAACATTAAATCATACTAAACACAATCTCCAAAATATATAAAATAACCAAATTATGCTATTTTAATGGGGCATTGTCATGATTTTGGTCAAATTCTTTTTTTCTCTTTTTATTATCTACAGTGCCTTAGGAATGCATTTCTAATGATCAAATTAAATTTGAGAGTCAGTCGTAGAGTCATATACAAGATACAGGGAGCATAATTCTTTGTCATGTAAACAACGCAGCAACGTTAAGGCGTTCCGATGCTAAAATACTGCTGAATAAACGATATTATTTGAATCATCGCAAAAATACTTGGACCGGGAGTATTTCTTAAAATTTGTGTGACATTTATTGACGCCGATGTTAAGCAATATGTTTGATGCATTTTTGTGACGTCATATGTACTTTTTAATCACATGACGGGCGAATCCTTCTATTGCAAATGATCTATTTAAATCTCATCAGCGCAGGTGATTAATGACAATAAATCATACATAATTTTTAGAAAAAATCCTTTGTTAAATTATATACATGTTTAGTGAAACATTGTAAACATTAGAGTAGTAAAAATGATTTTAACCAAAATCCTGACCATGCCCTTTCAATGAATTTGATCAAGAAATCATCTGTTTCCGGTAAAATTTGTGTAAAATTTAAAAAAAAAAATCACAATGGATTCATTACCACAACTTTTCGAGTGTGAAATGCCTCTTGCATAGACTTTTTTTCTCTGTTCCATGAATTTTTTTTTGGCAAATCGATGATCAATGATTTTGTTTTGCAAGTGTCCTTATTATATTTTTTTTCAAAACAACAATTAGAAGAAATAATGTGCTAGATTGCACTTGCATAAACCTCATTATATCAAAAAAAAAAGAAAAAATAATCTTCCATAACATACGAGAAGATCAGCTGATTTATTATCAAATTTCAAGTGTTGTTCTTTGTTGTTTTTTACTTTTTTTTCTCAAATTGTGCAAAATCAGTATTTTGTTTACTATTTGCTTTATTATTTTTCAATAAAAAAATGGTAGAAAAACCATGAAAACAGACATCAATTATATGTTAAAAGAACATGTATAATTTAATGCTTTTTTGTACTGAGTTGTTGTTTACGTGAAAGTTTAATATTAAAGTGCACATGAATATTCAAAAAGCATGCGTCCGTATCATGTCAATTTTTTAAGATTCGAAACAACTATGATTTTAAATACATGTAGTTGGTTTTCATATGTTGTTTACTAATAAAAATATTTTTATGAAGTATGTTTGTATGTGGTACCTATATAAAAGAAAAAGTCTTTAAAATGGTACAGTAATTTAGTGTTTTATCAAGAAACGTAAGAGAAAAAAAGATTGTATAATTTCATTTCGACATAGAAAACTGAAACTGAAATAGTTTTCAATAGTTTTCGTGAAAATAATCCAGATATTTGCCAAAAAAAAAAAAATAAAAAATTAATGCTACATTATGGTAGAAAAATAAAAGTATTTCAATTATATTTGAAAAAAAAAATGGACAATTGGTTAAGATAGACAGTTCTTGTGGATAAGATTGATATTTTCCTTTTCATATATATTTCTGACAGTGTTAATTCACTGATTGTGATGTTGTCAAAACGTGCTGTTATGGTTTATGAAGTATTATTTTTATTTTGTTTACTAATCTCGCCTGTACACAGCTTTTATTTGTTTAATTAATTTTAAATAGAACATAACAAACATAGTGTTCTTTATTCCTTGATTATTATATCTGTTAGCTAATGGTATATTTAGGTATGCAGCAATATTCATATATTGATATTAAGAGGCAGTCTACGATAGAACCATGCAAAATCAAAATTTTATAATGAAGGGTGTAGATTAATTTTCATAGTTTATCTGGATATATCTAAAGTATATTGTCTATTTTATCAAATTTTCATGGTTAAATTTATCTGCACCACTGAAATCCCCCAGATAAGACCATTTCTATTTTTAGCTCATTATTCATAATAAATTTCATGCATGAATAAGGCTAATTTCATAGAGTCATTTAAGTATTAAATAGAGTTTAATCATACATGGAGTCAGATTCACATAACATCTGATACAAATACCTTTGATTTGGTGCACACATATTTTTTAATTCATTCGTTGATTTTAAGCTAGATGATCAAATATTATAATAAGATAGGTAATATCCAAAACACACTACTTCTCTTAGTAGGATATAAAACCTCAAGAAACGTTTTAAATTTAGAGTTTCTTGGTTCAAACAATAGAATTATCCATAAAAAAATATATTTGAAAGGGAATTTGGTTGCAAATAAATATTAAGCTTATATTCCGGTGTTTAAATTCGGGATTTTTACAAATTAAATTATCTCCCTTTGTGGAACTCTCGTGTAAAGAAGATAAAGAAGAATGATTGGAGAAAGCCAGATGTCAACAAAATGGATGGTTTGAAATGTAGTTTTGGTGAAAATTGTAAAGAGAAAGCAGATAATATACTTTAGGATTGTAAGAAAAACACTTCAGCACACTTGAGATTTTTAAAATGTACCTCTGAGTCAGATTTTGTACAAATACCAGAATCATCGTGCTGGTGTGCATGGGTTGAGGCTGTCAATTTTCAGCGGGCGTACATGTGCTAAACACAGGCAGGAATATGGAATTCAGTGGAAAAGGAAAAGGAGAACATGATGTCATTCACTACATAAACAATCTCAATCTGGCATAATCGCGAGTGGAATTACATTCATTCAAAGCCGAGAGATATGGATGAAGCTGAGCACACATTTTCCAACTGGTTCTGGTAAGAAAAAATTGCCTTTACCCAATGACATAATTCTTAACAAACCAAAAATATTTATATAACAGTACTCTTATGTGTACCAGTAAATATTGATAGGACAAACTACATGTATGTATATGCATAAAATAAATGCACATCAATATCAAATTAAAACTGCCCCCCTCCCAATTTGATTAGATATCTATGGAAAAGATATACAGTTCAGTGTTTATAGTGGTATAGTGTTCTAAACTTAAAATTTACTTGTTGAAATACTCATACAAATTTGAAAACCTATTTTTATTATTCAAGGAATGAATTAGTGCTTTTATAAACCAATGCTTGATCTCAATTTCCTTACCTGTTGTCACTGATAAATTATTGTTTTGATTATGAACAAAAACTCTGTTAAATGAACCAACGTTTACGGGGAAATTAATGCATAATGGGCACATCAGAATGATCAGATGTTTGGAATTTTACCATTAATAGGTGTTCGCAGAAAACGCATTGAGAGAAAACTGTGTCAAGATTAATACAGATCTGAAGGAGGAGTTGAAAGGTGTGTTTTTTACACAATTGATTGACTGAATTATTATGATGTATTCAACTCATAAAACTTTGTTGTACATTACATATGAAGCAGAAAATATAAATACAAAGGAGTTGAGGAGTACTACATGTAAGAACAAATGTTGTCCAAAGATATTTAGGGGGGGGGGGGCACGCCAGGCCTGGATCTTTCATTTAAGTATTTTAGAGAAAAACAGGTTTATACATAAAAATGTCTTAAAAATCAAAGGGAATTTCAAATGGTGAATGTATTTGTCCCATTAAGATACATTTGTAGCATTATAGTTTGTATTCATGCTAAAAACTTATTTAGCTGGACAACATTAGATTAACTGATAATAACAGTGTCTTTAAATGGTTAAAAATCTTCAATCATCTACACTTTATATTTAGTTATTATACAATATGTCTATTGAGAGTTCAACTAATCAACATTTGGGATATCCAATTGATACTTGTATATGTACATTAGATATTGTGTATGAAAATCAGAAATAAGATTTGGCTATATTTTTGTTAATATATAGACTACATATACATTACCGGTATATTAGATATACATTAAATGTACTCTTTTGTAGAAATATGCTGTTTACTACAGAGAACTACAGATTCTGAAGCAATGGACGCTGATATATCTTTTTCTAACCCAAGAGGTATAACAGTGAAAAAATATTACATGATGTACAAGATGTTTAATGACGCATACTTGGCATTATTATCAAAGATTATCATAGATATTCCAAATATGAACTTTTTGACCCGTAAATTTTCATTATTGCCGCATGGGTGGTATATATGTTTCTTGAACTGTATGGTTGAATATCAGTTTTACAGTTCAATGAGTTTAAATGTGATTCAGGCACAAGGACAATGCTAAATGTAGATAAAAGTCACTGTGATCATCTTAGGGATCGAGGTCATTCAAAGATTGGCTGCCACTTGAAATGATTATCATATGTAAATTTTACAATGCATAATTTTTTCTGAAATGTCATATAGTTGTTATGAAAGCTGTCAATGCTTTACATGTGTATTATAGTGGTACATATATGTGTGTATCCAACAGCTGAGTTTAGTCTAATACTTTGAATACATATATTTTAATGAATATACCGGTATATATTTATTTTCAGATTTTGATCTTCTGTCATCTCAGAAAACTGTGGGGTCTGATCAGTCCAAAGATGAAAGAACAGAGCATGAAATCTTAAATGAAGCTGTGAAATTATTGTCATATGGAAAGTACTCCCCTGTAAAATCACAGCCATCTATGAATCTTGATCAACTTCAGTATTCAAAGAGAATTGTGATACATGCATGAATTCATATTATTATATTTTCATGTTAAATACTACTCGAAAACCATTGTCAACCTCCGCTTCGCGTCGGTTGACAATGGTGTCCTTGGGGTGTCAATTTCAACTGTTACCCTCCCAAACAGGCACTATTTATATAATGTTAGTCCTCTAATAGCACTACATGTGTATGAGTTGATGACGTAAGTCTTCTGATAGCGCTACAGGTATAAATTGATTATTTTAGGCCATTAATAGACAAACATGTATCAATTGAGGATGTAAGCTAGATAATAGCACTTCATTTATGATTTGATGATAAGAGTTGTCTAACATCACTTGTATGAATTGATGATGTTATTTGGCCAAAAGTGCTACATGTATGAATGTTGGCTAGTAGCTCTACATGTATGAATTAATGATGTTAGTTATTTAATAGGGCTACATGTATGAATTGATAATTTTATTTGTCTAATAGTGCTACAAGAAGGAATTGATGATGTAAGTTTGCTAAAAACATTACATAATTAATATATGAATTGATGTTGTCTGTTCTATAATAGCATTTCATGTACGAATGATGATGTTAGTCCTCTATTAGCACTACACATATATGAATT
The DNA here is from genome assembly GCF_963853765.1 of Magallana gigas. NCBI lineage: Eukaryota > Metazoa > Mollusca > Bivalvia > Ostreida > Ostreidae > Magallana > Magallana gigas. The sequence goes on along the minus strand of NC_088853.1, from coordinate 66,431,105 downwards.
GATAATGTTTTTGTACTAATAGCGCTACAGGTATGAATTGATTGTTATTTGGCCAATAGCGCTACGTGTATCAATTGAGGATGTAAACTTTATGAATGATTTGATGATAAAAGTTGACTTATAGCACTAGTGTGAATTGATGGTGTTACCTGGCTAGCTAATTGTGCTATACGTTTGAATTGATGATGTTCTTAGACTAGTAGCGCCACATGTATGAATTGATGAGGTTACATGTATTTGGCTAACAGCGCTACATGAATTAATGATGTTATTTGGCCAATAGTGAAACATGTACATACATGAATTAATGATCATTGTTGTCTTAAATTGCTACATGTTTAAATTGATGATGTTATTTGGCAAATAGTGCTTCATGTATGAATTGATGTTGTTTGGTTATCAGTGCTATATGTATGAATCAATAATGTTATTTAGCTTTTAGTGCAACATGTATGAATGATGATAAAGGTTGTTCAATAGCACTACATGTATGAATTTATGATTTTATTTGACTAAAAGATAAGTGCTACATGTGTGAATTGTTGGTGTTTGGTTATTAGTGCTACATGTATACATGTAAATTGATGGTAATACATGTATTTGTCTAACAGTGTTAAATGTATGATTTGAAAATGGATGTCTTATACGGCTACATGTATAAATTAATGATTTTATTTGACTAATAGCACTACATGTATGAATTGATGTTGTTATTTGGCCAAAAGTGATACATGTATTAATTGATAATAGTTGTCCACTATTGCTACATGTATAAATTGATGATTTTACTTGACTAATAGCACTACATGTATTATTGATGATGTTATTTGGCTAATAGGGATACATGTATTAATTGATGATGATAACTTTCTAAATTTAAATTAATTGCACATCTCTGTCTTTTTTTCGTATGTAACTGAATAATGAATATTTCAATTCACTGATTTTGTATCTTTTTTTCTGAAATTAAAATTCTCTTTCCGATGTATTCATTGTAGGTTGAAATTTGGTTGTATTGCATATTTTATTTCATAGCTTTGTAAACAATGGCTTTTCATATTTCATGAAAATAACTGCAATAATTTGGTCTTTGCTTTTTGCTCCATTTGAAGCAAAGGCTCATTACAAGTATTTCTTATTAATGAGTGTTACATGTAGGCTTTTCAGGATTTATTTTTTCATATCAGGTGGTTATATGTACATTTTGAAGTTTATAACTGTAACAAATAATCCATGAATATTAAACAGGTTATTTATTAAGTTAAAGATTGTTATTTGCTGTGTTCTTCTCAGATATCATCTTAACAATATACTTATGTTGTAAACTCTGCTCAAAAATACAAATGTATATGATAAAAAAAATGTTTGATATGTACATTCATTTAAATTTGAATACATGTAACATGAAATCCATTGTTATTGTATTTTAACAGTTTTATGTCAAAGCGGATGCTTATATAAATTGAGGTGCTGTGGGACATAATTCGATTTTAATATGGATTAATGTACATTGTGATTGAAATACTTTCACCGGTTTAAAATTTTCAAATTTTACAATATTTAACCAAAAAAGAGCTTTTAAAAATATTTGGAGAGGTAAAAATTGTAAAAACCCAGAGCGGGAGTCAAACTCATGACTTACAGATTCGTAGTACACCCTCTAACCCACTGCACGTCGCTGTTAGGTGACAAACTTAATGGTCCAAGTTTCCTTTCAATTGCAGCCCCCCCCCCCCCCCGCCTGAGGGCAATTCATAGTAATTCTGTGTGTTTAATTTGTAAGACTACTTAATTCTCCATTACTTCTTGTTTTATTTGGCAAGGAAAATCTAAATAATTATGTAATAGCATTGTTCTTACCCTAGATAAAAGTGCACCATGTCCACCCCAACCCCCTCCCAAATCCACCCACCCCCCAAAATTTCCACTGAATTTCATTTGCAACCAAATTCCCTCAACCAGATTAAAGACAAATAAAGACCATATAAGCTGACAAAATATTATATTAATTGATGCGTTTCTTGGGCAGTTATGCCAGTTTTAGTGCAAATAGGTCAATTTTGGTAAAATTTCAGTATTTTCATGAAGTTAAGGCCCACATATCTTTGTGTATTGTGTTTAGAAATTTAAATTCCTTATTATTCAGAATACCTATGGGTTTTCACAATGTGAAGAAACGGGTTTCATTCAATTGCAGTGAGTAATATTTCCAGTAAACTTAAAAGAATTGTATGCTGTCTAATTTTTCAAAAGTTCTATAAATAGAACAAGGGGAAAACCCAAGTGCCATCCGTTTCCATAGTTACTGATGTAATGTAATAAAAATCATTCTCATTATAATCAAGTTAGGTAATCATGAATATCTGTGCCAAGTCTCATGAAATTTCGCTATACTTCCATTGATAGCCATTTGCATGGTTCTATGGTAGACTGCCTCTTTAACAGAATCTTGCATATTTCATCTTTGAAAAAAAAACCAGAACTTTGTTTTGTCACTTTTTGTTTAATGTATTGTAAAAAGAAAAAAATTTGATTAAAGAAATGGGTTTTTTTTATTTCAAATAGAAATAAAAGAAGTGCGTTGGCAAAAAAAATATTTTTAGGTATTATGGTTTCAATATAAAATAGTGGCGCCTCGAAGACACCTAGAATATAAAGATAGAAATAAAATAACTGTAAAAACAACATCAATACAACATAAACAAGAGAAGGGTTTTCATAAAACTGTTCGTTAAATTCGAAGGTTGTAAACACGTACTGGTTAAAATGAAATAAACAACTTCAAACGGTAAACATCAGAATTTAATTCACAAAATTTTAGCTAGCAAGACATATTTTGCATCCATATTCATAACGAAAAAAAAATGTATTTAGAAAGATTGAGGTAAATGTCGATGTTTTGCCATTTTCTTTGAATATATCAAAACGATGGGTACACGGACAACTGTATTTTTCTCCCTCGTTCTAACATTGATTTCATTGACAGAATGCATTTGTAAGTATTACTTATTGCTTGAAATTCTACATTCACACGAAATCAGTTTGGTGTCTTTACCGACAGTTTTTGATATAATCAATCAAGTTAAAAAACAACAGTTAGTTTTTAAGATGCACGATTTTTGCTTTTTATCATTGTAGATAACCTGGCCTACAAAAAACCAACCTGGCAAATACCAAGCATCAACATTTATCCTCCAGAGAGGGCGGTAGATAATTTAAAGTCCAACCGCTCGGCGGCGGGTAACCAATGTGCTATTTCTGACGGGACACCACACGGCGCCACTTGGATGGTGGATCTCCAATCTATTCAAGTTATACACAACATCGTGATATATTACAGGACAGAGGGTAAAACGTGGAGTGAGTTTTCTGATAAGTTTTCTTATAATCATTGTTATCATTATCAGTTGTAATAGCATAAGTATTATTAGATACATAAGATCGCGTATGTACTTATAATAAAAAACAAACATTTTCAAATAGTTATGGTAAACATATTTAATTGATTGATCTAGAATCCAGCAAGTATGCGAGCAGATTCCTGGGTTTTTCTGTTTACGTATCCAACACAACAAACAAAGGAAACGGGTTTCTCTGTTATCATGACGCAAACAATAGTGCCAGCTCCATACAAAGCGTTATAAACATCGACTGTCAAGTTGTAGGCCGGTACGTGATATATTACAACACGAGAGAGGGCAAGCTCTCCCAGAAGCCCACTTATTTAAAGGAAGCGTATATTGAACTGTGTGAAGTTGAGGTGTTTGGTAAGTTGATATACACATAAAAATGTCAATTTTTTTCGTAACCGAACATTTTGGTCTATAATCATATCTGACTTTTGCAAAAATGTGTTAACTACATATAAATTGGGGTGAAAATTTTTGTCATTAACATGCGTGAAAAATGCACCATATTTCATTTAAACTTACCGTTCATGGTATTAAGTAAAATCAAAACATATTGCTCATTTATCAAATTAATAGTAAATATGAAAATGTATTCTTAATTTCAATAAGGATGTCCAAAACTTGGCTTTAAAGGACGGAATTGTAACGAACCATGTCCGAAAAAATGTCATTACTGTAACCCGCAGACCGGGGAATGTATTGGAGCCTGTAACCCGGGGTATTATGGAGACAAGTGCAAATATTACGATAGAAGTATTTCTTTTGTTACAAAGTTTTATTTTTTTGTTTATGATTGCTTGTAACATTCACAGAATTTGATTCCATGTATGTTATACCCTTACTCATAGAATAAAGTGGAGAAAAGATCAGTAATTTAACTCTATTGTTTTAAAACAATTTTTATTCAAAACTATTTTGATATATCTTTACAAATTGCTTTTTAGGAAATATGGCGCTGCAGAAACCGACCTTTCAATCATCGCAATTTTTCATTTCTACCGAAAGTAAGAAGGCTGTTGATGGTCAAAGGGCTGACCTTAATTTGTATTCAGGTCAATGCGCTGTGACTGCAGAACACCAAAACTACGCTCTTTGGAGAGTCGACCTCTTACAAAAGCGAAAAATTGAAAGGTTAACCGTATACGCCTTGACTTCTAGTTCGATATGGGGTTAGTGATTTTGTGTACCATGGTTTTTTATATATGTCCCTAATTTAGTTACGCGATATGATTAACTTAACAAACTCAAATATGCACCACATAACTGTCATTCGCCACAATACTATACGTATGCATAACGTTTTTTTCCTCTTCAAAATAATTTGAGTTTTATTGACATAAACGTAAGTTTTTGTTTAGATGTACGAATAACTCCTTATAATTCAATCAACCAATGATATAAGTTTTGTTCTTGGATCATAAATTCAATGCATCTATTCAGTCATGTTCTAGTGATAATGCCTTTATGTTTAGTACTCAGTTACTCATTTTTTAGAAGTAATTTAGTCATGTTCTAGTAATCACTTAGAAAATACGTACCATTCCTTTAGTTTCAATAAATTAACCAGTACTTTGTTTGGAACAAACTTTGTTTGGAAAATTCACTTTTTTTTCTAGGATTATTCAATTGTAGTCTTGTAAACAGAACGGAATAGTGTTAACTAAGAATGGTTCTTTTTTATTTGTAGATGAGAACAACAATTTTACAGGGATACTTTTAGGTTTTTCATTAAAAGTTTCTAACACAACCAATCAAAACGACGGTGTTGTCTGCTACAAAGACACAAACCATACAAGGTCAACTATACCTTTCTCATTCGATATAAGCTGCCCTGTGATTGGTCAATATGTCTCGTATTTCAATGAAAGACTCCCAAACACTACCTACCCAGCTGGGTACAGTCAATACGCCCAGTCAGCTCTGTGTGAAGTCGAAGTGTATGGTAGTTATTGTTTAAATTTTCGTTTTTTGTAGCATTATTTTCAATTTTTCTTACGTTGTCGACCAAGTGGCATTTTTAAATATAAAACTAGCGATACTTTGTCTTTCTCTGTATCCAGGTTGTCCTATTCCGGGATTTGACGGTCCGCATTGTGCTGTCCCTTGCTTCTCTATCTGCAAAAATTGTAAGACCTTTTAGAATTGATTTTTTTTCAAGCAGGTTATTTCATTTTTTTTCAGTTTAAAGACCTATTGCTGTTTACTTTTTTATCTAACATTTATCTTAAATGTTCATTCAACTGGTATTAAATAAAATAGGCTACTATTGGTCTTATTTAGTCATTTGATTTGTTCTTAGTGATTGTCATTTTGTGTTGATTACTATTTTTTTCTCAAAAAAGCGGCTGACTGCATATCAAACAAATGCTCTATTATTCCCAACAAAGTTTTATTCAATATGATTACTGATGTTTGTCTTTCTCGTTAGATCTGAAAAATTTAGCTCTCTGGAAACCAACATTTCAGTCTTCCACGCGATCCGGCGCTTCCGCTTCAGAGAAGGCAGTTGATAACCAGAAATCTGATCGGACGTTTCGCAGTGGTCAATGTTCAGCTACTTTAAACAACAAAACTCAAGCATATTGGCGAGTTGATTTAAAAAATCTTTATTGGATAGATCAGATCACGATAAATTTCAGGACAGAGAACCAAACATGGAGTAAGATGAGTTAGCGATGTTTTCTATTCTGAAAAATTGTCTTATTTTGCTTATTTTGATCGTCTCGACTTTAAAAGAGAATGTAAAAACTCTCTTACGCACGTCATTTTTTTTAAACACAATACCAAAACATGCAAGTTATTTGCTCAAACAGTTTTGAAACATTGTTTGCTTTTCTCACATCTGAGATAGCTGATCATTATATATCAAATCATATATTGAATATTTCTATCGACATCTTTTGTGACAATTTAAAATAATATTGTACAGATGAGCACAACTCTGAAAGAGCGTCGCCTCTTGGGTTCTACTTATATATTTCTAACACAACGGATAGACACGACGGTGTTCTTTGTTATCACGAGCATGCGCACACAATCTACAATCTCCCTGACGTAATGAACATCAGCTGCCCATTTAAAGGTCGACACGTCATCTACTACAATGAACGAAAAGAAGGAGTTGCCTACCCTGCAAAGTATTCCCGATATGCCTTTGCTGATTTGTGTGAAGTTGAAGTTTACGGTATGTTTGCATTACATTTGGATTATAAGGGAACATTAACTTAGTACAGTTCATGGTTTTATTAGGAATATGGACTGTTGATGATGCCGATGCCCTTTATTTTTTTTTTTTTTTGTTTTGTAAAGCGATGTTAAATAACGTACATGTACAGCCTATAGTTGTCTTTGATAGAAAAAAATGAAAAACATATTTATTTCTGTCAATGAAAACATAATCATAACAAACCATGAACCATCTAAACAAATAATGAAAGTAGTGACAATATGTTACCTCTTTAGGATTTTCAGCCGTCTATTTCATCTTGTTAAGGTGAATAAGCTTTGATTTTCTTTTTAAAAGTAGACCTTTCAACTATTTGTCCCCAACCTGGAGTTATCATTTAGTCATTATCTAAGAAAACGTAGTGGAGATGAAAACTTTGAGGAAGAAATTAGAATGTATTTACTAAAATACAAATATTTGTTATTTTAATAAATTTTATCCAAGGTTGCCCTGCCCCTGTGAAAGCCGAGCCACAGTGTACTCGTCCCTGCTCATCTAACTGTGAACAATGTTACCCAGGTACAGGGGTCTGTCAAAAATGCAAACATGGCTACCAAGGGACTGAATGTGAGCCTGGTAAGAGCAGATGTCAGTTTCCTGATAGTTAATATTTATTTAAATTCAAGTTTGTCAATAATAATCAAGATTATTAGATGATAGAGGGTTCATAGTTTGGGTAAACATGCCTCGTGTAGTTCAGTTTCTTGATTAATGTTTAATTATATTGGTTAGATAATACATAGTTCATAATCAAGACAGATATACCAAGCGTACGTTACTTCCCTTGTAGATATTACTGATACCGGTTAAAAAGGTTCATAGCTAAGGTAAATCTAGCATGAGGGTTTTCCTTTTCTGATAGTCCTTTTGAGATGTTAGTTAAATAAATCAAGGTTTTATAATTAATGTGAACCTTAAGTGTATTCTTTACCCCTAATAGTATTAAGTTTAAATTATTTAGATTTTTCGTGGTTCTGTTTTTATGATAGTCCCTTTTTATATTTGTAAATTCAAGGCTCTACTTTCCTGAACGATTTTTTTTATATAAATTAGATGATTTTAGTTTGTTCTGCTTTTTATTTATGTGTTTTATATTGATTAGATTCTTTAAAGCTCTTTTTACTGATATTATTAAGTAAATATTTGTTGGATAATTCAAGGTTTTACTTTTCCTGTAACTCTTTGTTTATATTTGTTAGCTAATTGACGACTATTTTCCTCTTTTTGTTTATGTTGGTCAGATAATTGGAGACTCTACTTTATCTATTGTTTTATACCAGCTTAATGATTCAAGGATCCAATTTAAAGATATCTTTGGTTTTTATTGGCTAGAAAATTTAAGACTCGCTTTTCATGATATTTTTTTTTTTTTGGTTTATTAATTTAAGGCTCTTTTTTCCCCATGGTTTTTGTTTATATTGGTTAGATTCATCAAGGCTCTACCTTCCTGATAGTATTTTGATTATATTGGTAAGATATTTCAAGATGCTAGATGATAACAGCTCCATTTAATCATAGCTTTTTTTTATTGGATTTATAAGTCAGGACTCTATTTTTCTGATAGTATTTTTATCATATTGGTTAGATTCATCAAGGCTCTACCTTCCTGATAGTATTTTGATTTGATTGGTAAGATTCATTAAGGTTCTACCTTCCTGATAATATTTTGATTTGATTGGTTAAATTCATCAAGGGTCTACCATCCTGATAGTATTTTGTTTATATTGGTAAGATTCATCAAGGCTCTACCTTCCTGATAGTATTTTGTTTATATTGGTAAGATTCATCAAGGCTCTACTTTCCGGATAGTATTTTGTTTATATTGTTAAGATTCATAAGGCCCTACCATTCGGATACTAGTTTGTTTATATCGGTAAGATTCATCAAGGCTCTACCTTCCTGATAGTATTTTGATGATATTGGTTAGATTCATCATTTATCAAGGCCCTACCTTCTTGATATTATTTTGATTATATTGGCGATATTATTTAAGCAGTTCCTTTCCTGATAGTTCTTTGTTGATATTGGTTAGATAATGCAACGTTCTTCTATAAATTTATTTAAATCAAATTCATATTTATTTGTTTTGATAAAGTCGTTAAAACTAAAAGAATTAATGTATGCTTATGGACGTTGAAAAATATAATCTGAACTTTTTTTTATTATATTACTTGTTTTTAGGTCATTGTAACGAATTTAAAAGTGTTTACTCTATGTCGATGTATAGATATAATATACATACACTGTTTGTTTTTTCTTTAACAGTCGTTTGTAGTGCTTCTGCATCAATTAGTATTTCACCAAACAGTACAATTATTAGTACTGACTACAATACTATATATTCGGCGGACGGACTCACGTTTCCTTCCAAAGGACGACTCCGGGTGGTGTATATATACATCGCGTTGCCAAAGCAGGCATCCGACCTAGCTTACTTGCATATGTCCATTGTTAAAGCTGAACATTTCGATGTATTGTTTCTCTCAGACAAAATGGAAAAGACTGAGGTAAGTTTTACACAAGAACTAATTAGTATTATGCTTAAGTGATATGTGATTTTGTTGTTTTTGCTTGTTCACTGAAAAAATCCTTCTTAATGTCTGTTTGCTTTTTGTTAGATTTTTTCCCTGTTTCTTGATTTTATTATCTTTTTTGTGCATGGGCTGCGTAAACCATATTATACGCGCAGATATATATGTTGAATATCACAAATCTATGTATATATACATATATATTTATTGATGAAAATAGTCAATGGTGCATATTATTGAGCAAGACGATAATTTTAGTACGTGTATGTTAAACAATCGATGGTATATTCAGCATTGCGTGTTGCCTGTGTACAGTATCCTACAAAATAGAACGCACCAATCAAAATGCAACGTTTACCAATTTAATTTACAGATTATAAATTGGAATATAACAATATATTATTTTCTGTAAGAAAAAAAGACATTCTAAATTTAATGCATCGAATTTTGCAAAATATATATACATACGAAGTTTGGAGTTTATTCTTTTTTTATAACATACACATTACTAGTTAAATATATGCATAAAATCATACTAATTTTAAAACAAGTTCAGTAAATGTTATAAATTTTTCATGGGTAATAAGCATATCAATCTAATTTAATGTATTTAATTATTCGAATTATCTGTTTCTTACTTTGCAGTATAATCAAGATGTCGTTGGTCCTTTTCATGGCCGCATATATGCACGTACCAACTATGGCTCTGTAACTGAGGCTATCCGCATTAAAGTACGATATAGGGAAACGTTCACCATATCAAATCTAAAACTTCCTCTGAAGACATGTAACAGTTTTGCGGTAAGTGATACAAGCAGGAAGAGAAATTATATATTTATTTAATTTTTTCAACATTCTTTGCAAAAAAAAGAATAATGGAGACAAAAAGTGTTAAATGTGCAAAACTAATATATTAGAGAGAGAGAGAAAAAAGAAAGAAAGAAAAAAAGAGAGTCAGACGACAGAGACAAACAGAGAGAGAGAGAGAGAGAGAGAGAGAGAGAGAGAGAGAGAGAGAGAGAGAGAGAGAGAGAGAGAGAGAAACAAAAAGAGAAACAAAAAGAGAAACAAAAAGATGGAAAGAGAGAAAAAGAGAGAAAGAGAGCAAGGAACAAAATATAAATAATTTGTTTGCATAAAATTATTTCACTTTGATTACAGATGCACACATAAACCAAGGAAAAGGACCAAAGAAAAAACAAAGAACTAAAACACCACGCAACATACTTTTTTTCCAATTAACAGGAAACGGCTTTTAAATATGAGTCTTTAAATAAAATTGTTGTTTTGCGTCTATGTCTATATTATCCGCTTGGCATTTTATTCAAACAAAATGTATATCAACATGTGTGTGCATTTTTTCCTCTTCATATGTGTGTATACTAGAGCAGGACTGTACTTTCCTTTTTCATAATGTAACAGTTCTCTAGCAATTAAAAAGGGAATTATGTCCCGTATTGATAACAACATGCTACTATGTAACATAATATAAAGTACATATGTATTTCTTTTTGGGCTGGTTTTATTACTTTTCCCATTTTGAATTTAGTTTTTTTTCTTGAATTATTTGCTTGCAAAATTACTAACGAATAGTGATAATTCAAACAATTTTATATAAATTTCATAAAAGGATTTCTTTTCTACACCACCAAAATGCCAACATAAACAAGCAAGTGCTATATGAAATCTTCCGATTTGTCCTGTGTTGTAATTTGTACAAACAAGCAACGTTAAAAGAGTGTTGCTTAGAAAATAACAATTTCATGTCCTGTGTGAAGCAAAAGTAAAATTTATTCTAAAAATTATATATAAAAATATTGACTGGTGTTGAGGGCAACATTGATTATATTAGCCCTTGAGGGACCCGACCCGAAAACACAGTCAACAATTTTTTTTTTTTTTACATGAAGAAACAAACCAAAATTTAAGAAAGTAATTTCGAAACAGATCTCCGTGATTTTCTCAGCTCAACAAAGAATTCACGAAATCAATTTCGTGCAAAGTCCATATACAAAATATCCTCAGCATCAAACGGTCACTGGTGATATTAAGCCGCCCCTGAGAATTAACATACAGATGTTCTACCGGATTTTAATTCACAGTAATTCGTAAATCTTTATATCCGTTATGATAGCAAACTGTTGCATTGCGCGTCCATTGTTAACTTGCATTGACTGGCTGTCTATTCTGACGTCACCTTGTTTTGGAGTCGCGAAGAGTTCTTTTAAGTCATCATTTAGGAATCAACAAATCAGAAGCGATTAATTGGAATAGAAGGATTATTCCCTTAATATTATTCCTAATCGGTTAATACTTTTTGGACGAGCTAATATTACAATTATTGATTAATCGTCTATACAGAGTTATATAGTGAGAATACACTACTGAATATAAGAAATATTTTTTTATATATTCTTTGAAGAAAATTTAACACATGTTCTGTAGATAAACTTAGGGGTATGGATGATACGTCAATGAATAATAGAAAAATACCACAAAATTACAAACGTAGGGGTGTTACTGAAGCACACTGGGTTTAAGTTAGATGTCATTCTGCACAATAAAACGTAGTTTCTGTATAGCTTTATAAAAAGTATGACAACGAAAAGTAGACGTAAAGCAACTACCCATAAAAAGTCAACAGTTGAACAGTTTCTCTCATAAATTAGATTGCATTATGTTCATTATCGCATAGATGATGTCATGAGACTTGAATGTCATGTAAAATTGATCCATAAGCATTATACAGGCAGATTTAAAATATAGGAAATCTGAGAATTTTAATAAAAAGATTTATTGGGAATTGAGCAAGTGAATCATGGAATAGATGCGCGGGCATGTTAAGGCTTCCCGATTGATTTTACAGCGATGTGTAGAATGTCACTTGTCTGTACTTCATACGATATGACGTCATAATTTACTTTGACGTCATGATCTGCATACTTGTCGATAGTTCTCAGGGAATGTATTTTAACTTTATAAGTGAATTATATCAAACCAGTATCAAACCGCATGCTTCCTTTACATAGATGCTGCCCTTAATGCTAGACGTACAGAAATCATTTATATTAAAAACCATTTTTTAAAAAATCGGCAGTTTTTGAATGAAGAAATGTTACTGCATGTAAAAACCAACTTGGCGCAGGTGAAAGATCAATACAATTTTGGAATATTTTACGTAAAATTGGTAAAGAACAGAAGTACCAATGTGAATCGTGCTTGGGAAACCTACCCATTTATCCCAATTGTTTGTAAACCGCTTTTGATTAGTAAAAATGTGCATTATTGTGATGATGTGGTGGAATGTTTCAACAATACCTTTATAAACGAAATATCTTTTTCAAACCCAAGCAACAACTTCAAAGTATATGACATGATAGAGGATTTTTCTTAAAAATATTTATGATTTAATGTCATTAATTACCTGCGCCGATACAATCTAAAAAGATCATTTGCAACATTCGGATTTGCCCGTCACATGATTTTAAAGTACATATAACGTTACAAAAGAACCGGCTGAATAAATTTTGACCGAGGAAAATAAAGGATTTAAGCTGTATTTTTTTACTTAAATGTTTTATCTTTACTTGATATGTTTATTGTTTTATAAAACCTCAGGGTAGTGATGTTCTATCTCATTTTGTGTCGAGAAATATACGTAAGCTATTCATTTATCACGTGATAATGCACCGAAGTAGTATAAATGTTATACGTTAATTTAAAGCAATTATATATACATATATCTTGAGGAAAATACCAAATTGTTGGTCTGATTTAAAAAAATAAATTCATCTTACAATTGTGTATATTTCTGTCAAGAAAAGATTGCAGGTTGCCAATGTGCTTTCCTAACCTACTAGCGAAGAATAGAGATTTATATGGATCCAAAAATTGAAGTGATTCAATTCCGATTTCTTTTAACGCTATGGTTTAATTTTCTTTTAAATTAAAAATATAGAAGCAGAATCAAACAATGCAAAATAAGAACGATAATAACTTGTTTTAGTAAGGTTTAAATTTGTTTTTCTTTCATCATCCTGACAATCTCCCGATGGCAAGAAAAAGCCCACATGTTGACGGTGTGTAAATAAAGACTATTTTTGAAAATTCAACATAATAATAAAACAATCGAAATATTGAGAACAAATAGAGATAATGTCTAATAAGCAATCGTTGGTCTTCAGCAAGTTGTATGATGTCATTGAACTTTAAAGAATTGTTCGGAAGTGATGACATCCAAGGATAAAAAATAAAAGGGCAAATTGTATATTAACATGCCCATGGCAATAAATACACTGCAGATACAACCTGTCGACAGGGGATGTAAACTCATCAAAGGCACCTGCCCTCATCTCTATTTTTTAGAGGTCCGTGTTTGCTCTTCTTGAAATTTGTATTTCGTTATAAAAAAAATTTGTGTTGATTGATAGTTTGTTCTTGTTGTTTTTTATTAAAACATTAAACCTTTCCCTCCGATATATGACTCTAAAATAACAATTGATACTGTTCATAACATTGATAAGTCGCATATCACACAAACACGGACATTTGTTCTTTATTGAAAGCTAAAATGTGTTTAAAGAAACCCTAAAGACAATGTTTATACTGTGTGATGTATTTTAAATTCCTTATGAGCAATTTGTGGGCAGATAATGCATCATTTTTTTTCAATAATAATATAACTATGGTTTCGTCCGTAATAACGTTCTTCCTGAAATGATTCAAGCATCAGATTCTATCATTTTCTGTTTCAAAAAGATAATTTGAAAGATCAAAACACAAGCTGTTTATTCCAAATCAAAATACAAACAAGATCTCTGGTGTTAATGATTTCCATCGGTTCAATTTGATCGTGTTGAGGCATTTGTCTGAAATGGGAAGAATAGTATATAATAACTCCAAATAATCATTATTGTCCTTTTCAGATTAAAAAGAAATACAACACATTCTTCTTTTTTACATTCAACAAACAATTCATTCACGTTGGTGTCTTTTTAGACACAATCAAACTATACAACTTAGATGTGTATTATCTACTACTTACAGTATCATTGAAACAATTCCTCAGGGGAAGTTTCAAATTCGAGATCCTGATTGGCTTCATATAGACCACAGTTACACGTATGGCAAACACTTTTGTGTTTAATCCGTTTTGAATTGTAAACTCTTTTTGCGGCGGTCCATATTTAGGACCATCGTACTATAAAGACAATATAACTTAGGAACTTTAAATCAATTCATCTCTTAGTGTTTCTTCATTATTATTATTTTTTTTTTTTGTGTTCTTAACATTATCGCACACTTACTGCACACTTACTGTACAAAACTACATGAGATATACACATTAATCAAAAGATGATAAATGAGCAGTTATAATACATATTGAAAATATTCAACTCAACAAGTTATATTTTCCTGGTAACATTAAGTGTTTTCTCAAGTGAATAACTTTATTATTATCATTTCTTGATGTTTAATGACTTTGAAGTGAAAAGTAAATTCAGATCCAGAAAAGTTTAAATACCTTTTTCGACTGCATATTGTTCGCTATTCTACTACAGTTATTGCCGAGATCAAAGAGATGCCGCAGACATTATTCTCCAATATACCACGAACGTCATCAGTAAATTATCAGATCAGAAATACCTATTTGTCTCGCACTGACCTTGAAAGTACAACTTCAAACCGTAAAAAGTTTTTAAACAATGTCAATTTCACGTGTTAGTTCCAGTCAAAACGATGTGTATTGCCTCAAATGTTTATTTTTAAGAGATCAATGCGGCTGTTCCTAGGACCTCCCCAGCACATTTTCACTGCGTGTTTTTACATAAAATATATAACGCGTAGTAGTAATAATCGTATTAAATTGCCCTCAAAATATTAGGAAAATAACTCAAAGATATTTTATAAATAAGCGAAGAGTATCAAAAATCCAAAGACAAATTCTGTCGTCTGCATGTGATTCCTTTGATCGATACACATGTAAACATTACTAACAAAACCGTTGGGGTTACACGGAACAGCCGTCGAAATGACCTAGATCGTCTCTCTATAGGAGAAACGAACTGTAGAAATACTGGGCTGTTAGTAGAATAGAAATAAAGTTCTTGTTTTCATGAATGTTGCAGGATAACCTCCTCGGTTTCGAAATGTTGTTTAAAATATAGAAGCCTCGGCTAACGCCTCGGCTTTTATATTTCAAAACAACATTTCTTAACCTCGGAGGTTATTCTGCAACATTCACGATAACTCGTACTTTATTTCTTAATTAATACGACATTGAAGTTGATTGCATTGCCAATTTTAATTGACATATTTAATAGATCCGCAGACTGATCTGACAAAGATATGTAGATGTACAGAGTTTGGAGATCTCCGGACGACGGAAATGTGAGTCCATCAGGAGTAAACATTGTCGTGTAGTTGGAGGAATTGGTCGCACTTTTTGGATTCACCGTTATATTAACAACTGCATGACAAACTACAAACGATGAAACATACTGCATAAACCAAACCTATAAAAGTCGAAAAACTAGTAATAATATACTATGATAATAAACACAATTTTACAAGAAATTGCATGGCGTGAATAGCAATTAGTTTAAGTGTAAATTTGATTGAATGACACTTATTACTCACTGAATTCACAGGCATATCCTTTGTAACCAATCTTACACGTCTTACACATCCCGGTGCCTGGGTAACATTGCTCACAGTTAGGCGGACAGGGTTTGGTACATTGTGGCAACCCCGCCACAGGGTAAGGGCATCCTGAAACATCTACTATCGTAATGTTTGTGTGTGAGTGTTTGTAATATTAACTTTTTAAAACCCCCAAATCATCTAAGTTTAAATTGAAGTTTTGACTTTAAAAATATGATATTAACAATAAATATTTAAAAGTCCATGGATTGTTTTTAGACTTAACAACGGATGCTTATGCTCAAAAGAATAAAGATGTATTATGATGTGAAAGTTCTTCAATATTTGCTTGTGAAGCAACTGATGAAATCAGTCCAAGTAAAGTAAGTGGGATGCAATTTTCAGAAATTTGTTGAAAAATAATTCGGTTGGACTTTATCATGAATGAACGGCTTGATAAGTTAAAAAAAGGGAACTGGACCAATGTCATACAAAATACTCACATGGTTTGCACATTTCGTCGCATGGAACCGTGCATTTTGGATCATCGTATCCAAATTCTGGAAATGGGCAACCTAAAAAAAAACCTTTTAAAGAGCAAAATCTAGCCTTACGACAACATTTGTTATGCCAACCAGTTATGTTCTTCTATTCCAGGTACTACGTTATACGTTGTAATCTGTACAAAATTTCAAGTTTAATTTTTATTTAATATTTAAGGAGGCCGACTTTAGTTTGCATTGCGCATGTTTTTGCGCATTCTAATATAATACAGTTGATTTATACTTCTTATGATTTTTTTTCGATATCATTTATGAAATTAAACACATTAAACAAAATACAGATAAAAATATTTAGATTGTTAAAGAAAATTTTTATTTTTAACACGATTTTTACGTTGTGCGGTAGGGGAGCATTGTCATTGCGCTTTTATGACGTTAAGATAAAATGAAGCTTTGTAGGAGTACGTTATAAGAAATAACATAAAAGAAAAAGTAAAAATTGTACGCTCTTGAAATTTTATATACAGAATGATACTATCCTCGAGGACATTTTCCTTATTTTTGGAATGAATCCATTACACCAATCATCATTCGTGATGATCAAAATATATAGCAAAATTTGGTGCATTTTAATATTTTGAGATGGCCCCCACTAAAAACCAGACGGTAGAATTTTGTGTTATTTACATATAAGGTAGGAAAAGCTATTACTAATCATATATAACAATTTCAGAACAGAAGCTATTGTAGTATTTTTCAAACTGCTTTTATGTGCGGAAAATGCAGTTTCCTATTTAATCCTATAGTAAATGTACCTCTATTTTGAGATGGTCCCAAAAAAGAACCAGACGGTCGATTTTCATGAACCTTCACAAATAAACTAGAGTTGGTTTAAATTACATATGGTTAAAAAATAAAGAGTTAAGCTATTGTAGTTTTTCCGCATAAAAACCCAAATCGGCCTCCTTAAAATGAGTTACCGTAAACTTCTATTTCACATAGATCAATGTGAGCGTATTGACTGTAATCCTTTGGATAGCTGATTCCCGGGAGTCTCTCATTGTAATATATGACATATCGACCAATCGCAGAACAGAATACATCCAAAACAGATGGAACTGTGTATTTGGTGTATATCTCATCATGAAAACAAACAACGCCATCTATTAGATCCGTTGTGTTCGAAACAATAATTGAAAACCCGAGTAATCTTGCAATGTAAGGGTTGTTTAAATCTGAAAAAAAACCCGCAAATTATATCAGCATTAAGGTTTATACAGTCAAGTTACCTGTTTGCTTTTCGAGCGCCACTTCTCAAGAAATTGATGATATTTTACCCCATGGTTTGTTTTCCGTTAACGAGTAAATAGTGACACTTTCAATCCGTCGAACAGATTGGAGATCTACCCTCCACAAGGCAAATGTCTGACCAGGCGTGGTGACTGAACATTGACCGCCCCTTATTGCTAAGGAACTTTTTCTACCATCGACAAGTTGAGAACTAGGGTGACTAAAGAGTCCTGTGTAGATTTGATAAGTCGGACGATGCAGGGCTAAATTAACTAAAAAGAAGATAAAAATGGGAAAACAGGATTGGACCATCATTTCATCATCAATGAAAATGATATCATTCATTAAAAACCAAACATGCCTCATTTAATTCATTATAATATTTATAAAAAAAACATAGATGAGAGCTAATAGCAAGACAGAGAAACAGACAAAAAATAGCGACGGACAGACAGGAAGGCAGACAGACAGACAGACAGACGGAGAGACAGACAGACAGACAGACAGACAGATAGTTAGATGAAGTTATCTGCAATTAATGGAAACCACTACTCACTCCGTCTATAAATATCACAGTGATGACCCTCAAATCCCGGGTTGCATCCTCCAAGACATGTCCCGTAAAGAAAGCTACAGTGGCGGCAACCATGAGGACACGGTTTAGCACAATCCATTGAGTAAAATCCTAGGGGACAACCTGTTCCAAAGCAATGTAAAGAACAAGTTTTTATTTTCTTAAAATGCCTAAGAAAAATACCTATTTTTTGTATGAACCTGTTTGCTATAAAATGATGTAGACGACATTAAAATTATACATGTAAAGTAAATAGCCCTGCAGAACGAAATTGCAAATATTTTTATTCTGATTTTTTTTATTCTGATTTTTACCAATTACTTGTACTTCACACAATTCAACGTAAGCCATCGATGAAAAGCCTGGTTTTTTGTGTTCATTCCCTCTTCGTGTGTTGTAGTATATAACGTAACGGCCCTATACTTCACACGTAAGCTTCATAATCTCAAATATATTTGTTTGGTTTGATTCATGGTAGCATAATTGCCCATCGTCTTTGTTCGTTGTATTTGACACATAGACAGAGAACCCGAGGAATCTGCTTGCATAGATACTATTGGCTTTTTATAAGAAAAAAAAAATAGTATACTAATATATATCTGTGTAAACAATACTTATTGAAATTCAGAAGGTCATTTAAAAAAAAACACTTCAAATTTGATAAATGGCAGGGTTTTTTTTAGTGCATTTGCATATTTAAGAACACCCACACGTTAAAATGTTGCATCGAGAAAACGTTAAACCAATTGGTTTTTGTTCTAAATCGTTATTACAAATCAAGAATGTGTCTTACCAAATGGTTCGTCTTCAGTTCTGTAATGTATAATTATATAAATTATACTTTGTATGGCCTCAAGGTCAACCATCCACGTGATATCAATAGGTGAGGCTTCAGATATAGCGCACTGGTTGCTCACTGCTGTGCGATTTATAAAACCATCAACGGCGTTGTCAGAGGAATACTTTTCAGAAGATTGCCAGGTTGGTTTTTTATACGCAAGGTTTACTAAAAAAGAAAGTTTAAAAGATTAAAAGAAATTCCCCTTTCATCGCTTGTTTTTCTACGACATTACATATATCGTCTGTTCCTGTGTCAATTCGTCTGTTGGTCTGTCTGTCAGTTTTCTGTAGACTTTAAATTACCATATAGATGAATTGGTGAAGTTGGCAAAACGTGGTATCGAACAGCCTTTTACAAATGGCATTTTAAGTTGTTGAAATTAAGCTGCCTACGTTTTGGTATTTAAAATAAATTCTAATAAAATTTGAAAAAAAACCACATTGTATAAAACTAATTATCATAATGTTTACTATAATATACCTAACGTCCTTACTACACAATTCTTAAGAGATACGACACAATTATCTACTCTTCTGTTCTGATCCAGTTTTGTTTTCCGATGTTTTTCTGATTTGTATGTTGAGCCGAAGAATAATAATAAAAACAATATTGTTTAGTTGATGTAACCTTAAACCAAATATATGCTTCGATTACCGTCTTTTTACATATTGTTTCAATGCATTGTGACATATCGAAACTTAAGAGTTTTACAATATTCCAGAAGGGTCTATAATTTAATTCTTTGACAGAGATACACGGGCGAAGTGGTCCTTGGTCATATGTTTATATTATAACGTCACGTTTCTTTCATCCAATTAACATATTGCGGATTGTTTTATCTTTTTTCTTATCCTAGGTTTTTAAGTATTTTTCTCTGGCCAAATTCAACAACTGTTAGCACAGCATTTTTGTGACAATAATGAACTACATTTATTTTTGGAATGATAGGAATGTAATTGTATTATAAGTCTAGTATCATGTTTTGCTAGTCTTATGATGATTTTGAAGTATTTCAGAGAGTAAACAGAGAAAATATGTTATAAATCGTATATGTAAATTTTATCACAAAAATACACTAGTAGTTTGGTCATGTAAATAACAACTTGAAATGAACGATTGTCGCATTCATGATAAATTTAAATTAGCAATTTATTAATTATCTTTTGATTATCAAGCAAAATTAAAAGAATACAAATATGATCACTCCATTTTTTAGGTACATTTATTAACTTATAAAACTATAATCACGCTGATTTATATGAATCAATCAAAACATAGATTATACATATACTCACAACCCTCGACTTGACCAAAACAAAAACTTAACAGCAGGGCCACTATAAGAAGTCGTGCCATGTCCTTCCCTCACTTAAGAATTCTTCAGCTCTAACTATTTTTCTATAAAGCTGTCATAGCTAGTTATCCAATTTGTTCAGTACTTTATTGAAAGGAGATAGGCAATAGGAAAATTCCGAGTGTTTATGTTGTTTTTAACTGCTGAAAAAAAATTATACAGAAGCCCATTTTCGGAGCCGTCATAAATAATGATCAAAGTTGTTGTTCAGTACTTTATGGAAAGAAATTGATCAACATGAAGATACCGAGTGTTTTTTAATACTTTTACTACTGCTTTTTAAAATATATCCAAAAGTACAATTTCGAATATTTGTTTGTGGTGGCACATAAGTAGGTATTGAATGGTTAGGTACTCGCTGGGTTTTTTTTTTTGTTTACTCATGAATATATTCAATCTATTATTGGATGTCAACATTGGATGTCAACATATGCTGAGTGTATTTCAATTTACAGATGAAGTACAGACATAATAAAACAGCAAGAAAATATAAACAAGTTCAAAAACACTTTATCTATCAGTTCCGTATTTCGTTCAAACAAATAAACACAAATTATCCAAAAAAAAAAAAATTGTGACGCAATTTTATAGGTACATAGAGTATTTTATTTCATGTAACATGCTTACGTGTTTGTTTCATATCAATGGTTTTGCTTGATGATTCAAGAAATGTTGTTTATCAAGTCAAAAAGCCCTTCATTTTAATATCTCAAATTGTATTGTTTAATGGTCAACAGCTGTACAGCTCATATACATATACAATTAATATACACATGTTACAATACATATACTGGTCACTTGAAAAAAGGCAAGTTTATACATGAAGTTTTCTGATTACAAAAGCATTCTTAATATATTTACCTAAATTGCACAAATCCATTACATTTTGTGTTGACACTAATAGAATTAATTTAAAGACAGAGGGTTTAATATAATAAAACTTCTTAAGGAATTTTTCTCTTAAGTTACAGTAATAGGGACATTTCAATATAAAATGATATTCATCTTCTTTATCTAAAGTACAAAGAGGACATAAACGTCTTTGTAATGGAAATTATTAGATTTTGCATGCGTTAATGTGTAACCGACATTTAAAAAATACGATGTCCAACCAAATATTATAAAGTTTTCTAATCTATTGACGAATTCAAACTAATTATCTAAAACAAATGAAATGAAAACAAAATTAATGAGATTCGTTCTCCATAAGCAAAACAAGCCAGATTTCTTCTAACAGACCGATTGTAAATATGATATATACAAAATATACCTCTACTGCCATTTACATGGCTTGGAGAGAATTAGTGATTTAGAAATACTGAATTGAGAAAATACACTGAATAAAAATAACATTCCTCAACTTTGCTTGAATTTTGTAATCGTTAAAACAATTGTTAAATAAATTACATCTGCTAGGATAGGTTAAAACCCCACATTGGTAAATCAGCGCTTTATTTTGACTACAATATACACAATTGTTTATTATTATGCTACTATATAAATCTGAATAGATATCAATGCTAAAAAAAATTAGAGCAACATTACTATATCGGTAAATTGTCACATGGAATCTTTAAATCGCATACATATATTCCTTAGTAAACGATGTGACAGAACAACACCAACAAACGGTTTCCAAAGAGTATTCTTGAAATCAAATAAGGGCAAAGCATATCAGTTCTAAAGAAAATAAAACCACACATTTACATTAGCTAATAATTGAATCGCCAATTATAAAAAAAAAAAAAAAATAACCAAATTTATAGCTTGCAAGGATAACTGTATATTGCAAAAAATCAACCGAGAAAAAAGTCCAGAATCATTTAAGTTAAGCGTTTAAAATATTGATCCATTATAATGTATAAAGTTCAAAATAAACTAGGTAGTGCTGTTCTTACTGGGCGTTTTTCATTGATAACAAGAGAGAGAAAAGCCTTCACAAGATATTTAATCATTATTACATACCTTTTAGCAGATAGATAAAGTTACATTGTAGCTACTAGTAAATGGGTACTAGTTATTGGCTACGAGAAGTGAGAACAGCTAACTACTAGTAACTGGCTATGGAATGAAAGAAAACTTGTCTACTAGTAACTAGTTACGAGGTGTAAAGAAAGCTAACTACTTGTAACTGGCTACAAGATGAAAGAAAACTTGGGTACTAGTTACTAGTTACTGTCCAATTGACAAACCATACCTGCGATTTCTACCTGTGTTGTTAATATGTATATGGCGCTATTTATAATGCAACTATTTGAAAATGTTTTGACAGGACGTTAAAAATGAGATATTTATAGCCTAAGGACATTCTGTAGCGTACTATATCACAAAAGTTGATAAGTAATGTAGATGCTATAGTGCAATGTACATATTAACAACACAAGTAGAAATTGCAAGTATGGTTTGTCAATTGGACAGTAACTGGTATATGGCCGAGTTTTCTTTTATCTTCTATCCAATAACTAGAAGCTAGCTTTTCTTACTACTAGTAGCCGGGTATTAATAGCCAGTTCCTAGTAGCCAAGTTTTTTATCATCTCGTAGTCATTAATTGATAGTTACTAGCTTTGATTACATTCTGTAACCAGTTACTAGTAGCTATCTTTTGTTTCTTCTCCTAGCTAGTTACTAGTAGCTAGGTTTCCTTACTCCTAGTAGCCAGTTACTAGTAGCTAAGTTTCCTTACTCCTAGTAGCCAGTTACTAGAATCTCCATTAGCAGATGTTTGACAAAGTTCCACTGTAAGGATCTTCGACACCCTCTGTCATCTACTCTCCATAGCAGTATGCTACAGCAAGGCGATGTTAATCTACCTTTCATCAACGTTTGGTGTCTATCTCTAGCCCAAAAGCATGTACTGGGTTTGATTTCTGCAGTGAACATTTTGTCCAGGAATATTCGTCAAATTTTCACAATTTTAATCGGTGATTTACCCCAAATAGTTTCTTTTTTTTAATTTTTGAGTAACACTCATTCTGTAAATCAATTTCTTGAAGTAATATAGAATAGTTTGATTTATTGCAGAACTTTCACCAAGAAGCCTATACATGTAAGTCATTTAACAGTTCTTGCAGCATCCATTTGTTTCTCAAGAATTCAAAATAAAAAGGTAATGAAATACTGATGTTTCAAATCTGTTTACATTGCGTCCCGGCCAAATTTACACGAAATCCAGAAATCCAGTTGGACAATATCAATTTGTAACCCTACATAAAGAAACACATGTATAAAAACAAAAATATCTATGGGTTTTGCTTATCATCTGTAGACGTTTTGTTGATTTTATAGAGAAATATGTAGAAAATAACTAAGACTTGTTATTTACAAAATTACGTTAGTTTATATAAACTTGTGAAAACAACAAAATCTTGCAATAAAAGATAAAGCACGAGTTAAATCGAATTTTAGTAAATACACTTGCTCTGAATTGCGCAATAAATTCTGATTTTAATTTTCGTTACTAAGTATTCAATTACTTTAAGAATTCATGCTCAGTTCAAAATGATAACAAACAAATGTGTCTACCCCTTTGCTATTAACGTGAAGAGGGTTCAGCAAGCCTAGACTTCTGTCACGTTTTCTTAATCCGGCTAAAAATAGCTTAATTCATATATTTCAAAACAGTAACCATGTATTTTATATTAATGACCCTTAATTTGTGATGTGATGTCTTTTTTTTTACTTAAATATGTCTAAATATTTTAATAATACTAAAAAGATCACAATCTCCGCTTTTGTCAAATAAAAAATAGCTATTATCTGACAAATCTTGGAAATTAGGCATACAAAAACAACTTTGATAAGACCCCTGGAACAAATAGGAGGTACAAGTTTTTTTTATTTTTATTTGACCATTCAATGCCATTTAGCAATAACTTTAATATGTAAAACAAAAACGAGAAATCCCTGGGGCAGAAGTTTGAAAAAATATTTAAAAAAAAAATAAAAAATGTGCAAAATTGATACATTTGAAGCAAAATCCCACAGGGTCCTATTTTAAAAATTACCTTAAACAAACGGTGTAGAAATGTCTTATTTTGTTCATATTACAATAAGAATTATATCAGAACAAATTAATGCAAAAAATGTCTTTAAAAAATCCAGGCCAGAACAAATTAGACCCAGCCTCGTTAATATTGTTTGGAAAAGAACTCTGACAAATCATTACCATATCATCATAGATCATAACAAAACTTCATTGCTAAACAGATATTACGCTATTTGAGTTTTATCATATAAACCCGATTGGGAAACAATTTCTAAATGCAGTTTGCGACAGTGTACATATCATATACTGTCACTTCATTTGGCATCAATATGGCGAACAACTTCAGTCATGCAAAATGACTATTTAATCCTTTAACAAATACAAACGCTGATCAACAAGACAACAATGATTGTTTAATTTTATGCTCATAAACAGAGAAGTTCTAAGTGTAAATATGAACAATGACAGAAATAATACAGTTACGGAATTGAATTAAAAACTCCAAAAATAATATAATTCATAGGAGTATAGATTATAAGCATGTCTGAAAAAAAAAACTGAACATTTATTCATTTTCTTCAGTACTGACATTTCGTAAAAAATCCGAAAGACAGTGCTTATTTTGAGGTAATTACAAGAGAGGACGTACAGTTGTACAGGCGAAAATTGAAATGAAAATTATGATTGAAATTTCTCGCAACAATGCTAACTTGAGATGACAGGTGGTTAATTGATTCGAAGATGACATGTAATTTTGCCAAAGTTAATGTATTTCTACCATTATACTTGAAAATTAAATTGCCCTTTGTACTTTTCATAACGTGTTAAATTTATAGGAAAAAACAAAACTTTAGCTTGAGTTAAAAACGGATACACCCAATACGTATTGCTCACGCCCAGTGCCTTGGGAACTTGAGCTATGCTCTAATAAATCTGTTACCTATCGGTTGGAGCATAAGTTATACACTGATAAACAGGTTACTTATTGGTGAGAGCTTGAGTTTTGCACTAATGCACCCATTACCTATTGAGAGTTTAAGTTATGCCCTTTTAAACCCGTTACTTATTGGGAGCTTAAATTATGCAATAATAAACTCGTTACCTATTGGTCACGCCCTGTACCTTGAAATATGACAATTACATTCTGCTGCCGATCTTCTTCTCACAACAAGTTTAACTGTTTAAGGTTAAACGTTTGTCAAGTTTTTTTTTTTTGAAATAGCGGAAAACGATATCTTTCGTATAAATGTTGATGAAAATGGCTTGAATTCTGATAATAACATTATTCTGCCGATCCACCTCTTTTAACTGTTCAAGGTTAAACGTTAGTCAAGTTTAACTAGTTTTTTTTAATGTAGCGAAAACAATCCTCTTGTACACTTGTTGACGACAATGGCTTTTGACACGCATTTTTTATGTGCATTCCATGAAAATTTAACAAACTAATATTTTCCTTTTAAAAATGAATCACACGAATATAAAGCAACCCAGGTCTTTTATATGGTCTTGCAGTTACTTAGATACATTAGCTATGTCACGTGGTGTAACATTAGCAAACAGATGAAGACCAAATTGAAAATCAGTGTCCAAGTGTAAGCAAGCAATACGAAACACGTAAAGTGATTAAAGTTAGCCATTCCTTGCCTTTTATTAACTTTAACACTTTAATATATTTTTGTAGACAGTAATTTCATAAAACAAAACTTATTAAGTGATAATATTTTCATATTATTCAACATAAAAACAAATTGTTCGTTAATAGACAGCTTTCAATAATCTCCTTTTAATGAATCAACCATTGATAAAAAGTGTTTAGCTTTTCAAATTTGTACTAAATGTTTTGTGAAGGATAATTGCTTGAAATAAAAAAAAATTCAGTGTGCATTAAGGAGACATTTAAATGTATAATTGTTCATATATACCAAACCTGTTTACCTTTACAAATTGAAAGGATTATCAATGCTTTTCCAAATAAAGATATGTGACCTTTTATTGTATAAACTAGCATAGAACAACCTTACTTATACTTCAATTTGCTTAATCAGTTAATCATTTAAGTAATAAACAACGTTAATATAGTGAACATGGTGTTATGAATAGCATTTGCTCTGTTGGCATATTCTATGATGCGCGCTAGCAGAGCAGTTGCTATTCATAACGCCATGTTCACTAAATAATCGTTGTTTATTATTTATATTTGCATTTTACCACTCGCAAATACCCTGTATTAGCCTAGACCTTACCATTTACCTAATGTATCAAAAATAAACATTCAAACTGTAATGCATGCTTTTAATTCACATTTATTTTTGTTAACAGAGTCAATGATATGTTATAACAGTAATTCCTTTAAAAATGTTATTATAAGACATGTTTTAATTAAATACATCAATTTCATGGAGTTAGAGAAAAACACATGATGTATCGTATAATGGGTTAAATCAATAACGTCATGGAAAAGTATACCTTTATGACGTCATAGTATACAGACAGAGCAATTGCGATTATATACACCTAATTGCAGTTCCTCCGTATGGGCTCACAGTGGGAAAGAACAATGCATATGCAAATATAGTTTTTTATTTACATTCAGTGTATATTTCCCCTTATGTTTGCATTGGAGATCTGCGACGCTCATTTTTTTGTGAATACACTTTGCTAATTTATGCACTCTGAGTACAAATATAAACGCCCTCATGTGTTTTGAGTATGCTTATTTTTGCAAGATTTTATGAAATTTTCAATCCTACCTAACTGATTTGAATTGTATTTTTGAAATACAATCATTATTATATATCAACTCCTTAAAAAGGGGTTTTCTTCACAAAGTGTTTTTTTTTTGTCGTAGAAGAAAACTAAAAACGATGTTGATATGGGTTTCATGTTTCTTTCATATCCTGGAATATCCGTAATTAATAGCTGTATAGCGGCGATAAAAATAATTTATACCAATATACATTAGAATGAAGCATTGAATGCTTATTTGGATATCCTGTAACACCCCAAGCAGTGCAGACAAATTATCTATCGCGCGGTATTCATTATGTCTGCAACGCGTTGTGTGTCATAGGACCGACGACATCCAAAAATAAGCATTCAATGCTAAAATAGCAATATAACTTTGAATAAACATTCCATATTTGTCTCTTTATAACTTAGCTGTTTAAGTTTTTATCCTATATTTTCAAGAATACAACTACTCACTGTTTTGAATATTAAATCAAATGTAGACACATGGTATCCGATAAACAACGGAAAATTCATTTTTATTTGTAGTTAAACGCTGTTAATGTAGACTTGTCCAATAATAATAAGTACAAATCCAATGTATATTTTTATTCTTTTACAATCAAATCGTGTTCATGGTTATCATAATGATGTTTCCAAATTCTTCTTTTCCATTTATAGGGTTTTCAAGCTTTTGTCTGAAAATAAAAACAAACATTAGACTTGAAAAATGTTTTTCCCCTTTTTATAAATATGCGTTAATTGAAAGAAAGTAGGTATATACATGTTTGACTTTAACATAGCAGTACAGATATTGTATTAATTTATATCATTTTTTCGGAATTATTTTTTTCATGCGCTTTTTTTAACATATAAATTCTGAGCTTCTAATTTGTTAAAATACTTACAATTCTCTTTACGCACTTCCTCAAAGGCATTTTAACATTTGAGATTGTGAATGGTTTTTGGAACAAAACACTTATCTGTATGGCATACACGTTGGTGTTCATACTATTCTGAACAGTCAATATCCCTTGTGGTGGACCATAGTTCGGAACGTCGAACTTGTAAAGACAGTCAGAATAAGCTTAACATAAATTTACACGGTCTTATCTCTTTTTATTTTTATCTTATTTATCGTTGTGCATTCTATGATACACTGGAGTCAACATTGCAAAAGTTTATTACATGATTCACCAAAATAATTAAACTAAATAGCAGCTACAGTGAAGCCTAAAGAAAAAGCGAAAATAACCTTGGAAGCTGAATAACAGGATCAAATAAGCAATTTCAAGGGGGGGGGGGCTGTTGTAAACAACAGAAGTGGAATAATTAGAACAAAAATAATTATGAAAGTGAAAAAAAACCTGTCACTTCTTTTTACCCAAGAATAATAGACCCCTTGACGATAACTGTTGCACTGCTCTCTTACAGGGCAAAATGATATACTTTGCCGAAGTTTTAGTAGGTAGATAATTAAGTGACGTAAATGAAACAATTGACGTTACGTCATTGTTTCACCAAACTATGTCATTTTGCCCTGCAAAAGAGCAGTTCCGCAGTTACCGTGAAGGGGTTAATAATGTTTTCCAGCCTTAGGATTAAAAATGACTGTTAAAAGGTAAAATACCTTTGTTGATTGTATATCATTTCCCAACAGAACAACATCGAAATTCATTGCATTGTCAACTCTGACAGACATATTTGAAATATCATTAAACTGGTCGGATAAGGTCATGTAGATATCCACAACTTCAACATCTCCAGATGACGGAAATGTCAGACCACTGGATGAAAACATCGCATCGTAAGAACTATTTATAGCGCTTGCTGGGGTTACAATGACATCTGCAACAGCGATACAGACTGCAAAAAAGATATTACTATATATACTGCAGCTAAAATTGTGAGTATTTGGCATTTTAAGGAAAAACTAGCAGATCAGACAATGTATATTCTTATAATTAATAAAAAAAAATAGTAAACATTGATTTTCCCCAAATATTACATCAAAAGAAATAAACATCTGTATGTGTTGATTTTAAATTTGTGTATGTGGTACTAAATGTTGATTAACATTTGATAAAAAGAATTTAAGAGTCTGGGGACCTGCATATTTATAACTTAATTCGTACAATAGTTGTACTCTTTTGTTAATTGCTTACTTTATTACTTCTAATTACCTCTGCGTGTTAAAGATCAACTAAAGACTACCAGAAGCATGTGTTTTATCGGTAATTTTAATAAAGGGAGTGTATTTCAAATTAGGGCTAACGAGAAAAATGAACGCCACGTAAAATCAGGAAAATGCATTTTTTTTTTAAATTTAAAATGCTCTTGAATGTAATCATCTCAATATTTAATTAAAAATACTCACTTAATTCACAGGCATATCCTTTATAACCGTGTTGGCAATTTGCACATATCCCTGTTTTGGGGTAACATTGCTCACAGTTAGAAGGACAGGGTTTTGAACATTGTGGCAATTCATCCACATCAGATGGACAGCCTGAAACTTTATTGACATTAAACTTAATCTGTATCGTGTCACATCAAAGACTTCTACACAACTTTATAAGTCTCCTCTGAAAGAATGTTAGCGTTTCAGCATGCGTTTAAACTTGTTTAGTATTGACTTCTACTTTTTTTTAAAAATACCTAGTTTATTAAATATGTATTTAATATACATTTTAAAACAAGCATGAAATCCCAATGCAATGTATTTATATTTACTTTAATGAAAATGTTATGCCATAGAAATATTTCAATGAATTTAATATATATGACCTTTTACATTCAACCCTGGAATTTAGGAACAGTGTAAGTTATTACAAACAACTCTTTATTAAACCTAAACTCTATCAACAATATCAACAAGTTTAAAGCAGTTAAAATGACAGCAAATCGGGATTTTTTTTATATGAACTGTATTCATAATCCATGTCAACCCTTAATTGATAAACATTACTTACCGTATCAAGTGAAATGGAGTACCCTATATGCAATATTTTTCAATATTCAAAAGCTGTTATTTTTCATACATAACAGGAAATCAAAATCCTTGCAATATACACGCCTCTGATATATGTACAATTAATCTGCAAAGAAGAACTTCTTATTTTGAAAATTATAGGAGGGTTTACTCGTACAATAAGGGTACCCTATAGGCTATATTTCCCCCAAAATAACTAAGTTCAAAAGCTGGTATTTTTGTCATAAATTATCAGAAATCAAACACCTAGCAAAATGCACACCTTAATATATGTACAAATAATCTGCACTTCCTAGCTTAAAAACTGTAGGAGAAGTTATCCATACAATAAAGGTTCCCTTCTGGGAGCCGCCCGATCACCATTTTCACCATTTCATTAACCGAATTTTTCCGTTGAAAATCCGGTTAAAAATAATGAAAGTAATAATTAATTAGACGGATTTTATTAGAAGTATACATCTTTACACCTTGACTTAACAAGGTCGAGTGACTCCTTTTGGTTTAAAGCATCAACCTTTCCGTTCCTGGCCTATATAACGTCCGTGACCTTTGGGCCATGTGTTTCCTCTATTGTTTAGTGTAAATATAAAACGTATTGAAAAGATTGATAAACATGATTTTGTCCAAATCATTTATTAATAAAAATACGTACCTCTTGAAAACTCTATCATTATTTTTCTAATCTAAAAAATGAGCTCACTGCCCTTCTATAAGTACTAACTCAAGTTAGCTTTGGCATTGATACTATAATTGAGCGTAATACCTGTGTAAAAATAAATAAAGGGCCACTGATATGCTTGATCTATACTACTGTATGAAAATAATAGACTCGAATTTTTGAGTTTAATACCGATTAATCGGAAGAGTGCTGTTGTTTGTTTTATATATTTTAAACATCATTTTTACTTGAAGATAACTAATTTGTTTTTATTGTTTTTTCAATCAAGCTTTGCTTATTAATGATTATCGAAAATTCCTCAAAAAATTTCGGAAATCATCTGAATTTTCTGGATTTAACAATCTTGCACATGCGCATTACATACACACAAAATCACGAAGGCTCTTCATTTTATGTTTCCACAATATCACATTTGCATGAATAAACTCAGAGACGATAAAAACAAATGCATGTAAATATTTATTGATTTTTTTTCTGTTCATCAAAAACAAATACGGGATATAACTCAAACACAGTGCATTTACTATTAAAAAAATCCCGAGAATTTCGAATGTCAAAATGTTGTGTAACAAACGTTGTTGAAGAAATGTTGAATTCTGCAATTATAGAAGTAAGTTATTTACAGTTTCAAATGATTTGTTTTGAACAATTTAACTGTTATTTTTAATGCAACTTTATTAATTTTCTCCAAAACCGTTTAGGAGCGATTCTGTAATTTTCTGCTACATTACGGGTATATGGGAGGTATTTTAATAAACTGTGGTAAAGGCCTAACCACAAGCACAGTTTACATTATTAACCCAGCAGAATGGTGTGAAATTAATGGCATTATTGTAGGCTTAAAGCTTGGTTATGCAAATGTCAACAATATACGGTGTGTCGATGTATCTATTTCGTAAACGTCCGATATCATATGCTTTGTCAACCCGTGCTCGCAGGAGTCAAAATCTAGTATTTTCTTAAATAAGCAATGTTTCTTTCTGAATCTTTGTAATATGGCACATCTTTCCTTTTCGTTTTTATAATAAGTATAGTTTTTTTTTCATTGAAATCTGCTTATTCTATTAGTATGCCATATTGTTTACTATCAAGGAAGTTATATAACACCTGAAAACATGACGGTTCTATCCACACACACACATATACATTAATCTAAACACGAAAATGCACATTTACTGTGACGATTTCAGAAACTATAATTTCTATTGTGTGTCATCTTTTAATTCAACAATGCGTGAACAGACATTGTTAAGTTTTACAGGGGTTTGATAATCTTTTATAAAATCAAAAATAGATCCTAAAACTAATTTACTCACTTGTTTTGCACATTTCGCGGCATGGAACTTTGCACCCGGGATCATCATATCCAAACTCCGATAGAGGACATCCTAAACAAATGAATCACAGACTTTGAACAGATCGCAGAGCAAACAGGTGATTGATTCCTACTCAGTTCAGTACTATCTGTTAATGTGATATTTAAAGAAAACACTCACCGTAAACTTCTATTTCACACAGATCAACATAAGCGTATCTACTGTAGTTCTTCGGGTAGGTCTGTAGAGGCAACCTCTCATTGTAAAAAGTTACATATCGACCAACCACAGAACAAAGTATATCCACCACTGGAGGTATGGTTGTTATGTTGTATTTTTTATCATGAAAACACAAAACACCTTTTTTGTGATCGGTGGTATTCGAAACAATAATTGAAAATCCAAGAAACCGTTTGCTTAAATAGTTTCCATCTACAAAGTCAACAAGAGCTTTTTATAAGAAATGGGTTTATTATTAAATTTGATCATTAGGAAACAATCGAATTGGTAACGTGATAATACCCCATTCCTTATTTTCCGTTCTAGCGTAAACAATGATGCGTTCAATCCATTGAATCTGTTCTAGATCAACTCGCCACAATGCTAATTCATGACCACTGCCAGTTGAAGTACATTGATATAACCTTAGGTCATTCCTTTTCCCATCGACCACATTAGAACTGGGATATGCATGATTCAGTGTGTTAAGTTGATAGGTCGGGCGGTTAAGTGCTAGGTTTACTATGAAAGATACATAAGACAAAAAAAAAAAAACCGGCTACGGAACGAAATCATAAGTTTTAAATTTACATAACATGCTTTGATATTTAAGGTTAAAATGCAATTTAAATTGAAGATTTTAATTTGTTTTGGGAAAAACTATTTGTCAGAAAGAAAACATTATACACATATTTTCCCTGTCAATCGAAAACTAAATAGTTAAATCATTCCATTTTGAGAGTTCTTTGGTCGACACAACGACCTTGTCAGGAAATCAATCGTTCACTGACTCGCAAGCTGACTAACATTTTTCATACTAATTGTTAAACTATAACTTTTCATCTAATGCTCACTCTTCGAAGGTACCTGATTCTACGTCTACTCTTTAGAGACCTGTGTTTTTGTATCATTCCTTTGGACATTTGATTTTGAACACTGTTGGTCATTACAAGATGTCATTGAGAAACGGAATCGATGGCTAAAAAGATTGATCAATCATTGCTTCCAATTAGCACACTCATCATCATCATTATACATGTAACAGTTTTTTGTTTTTTTTTAAAAAGCATTGTTGAAATGATTAAGAAATAAAAAACAGATCGAATTTAACGCTTAAGAAAAACGCTAGATTTATATTTACAAAGTTTGAAAAAAAAACCGCATATAATAATAGTAGATGATAGTATAGTATAAATATAGTATATATAGTTTAGTATAGGTAAACAAATAGTGCCACCTGTTAAGTAAAAGGTTATACTTAATATTCCGACAAGGTATGTAGAATAAAAAAAGTGATTTTGTGTCAGTTGCACTAAAAAGGGGTACTCATGAATACCATCGGTAGATATATTGGATGGGCGCTGCAATGTTAAAATTTGGGGTTTAAAAATGCTGAATGATTGCATTTTATTTGCTTTGTTTTTATGTTGAAATTTGTTTAAAATTTGTTAAGTGACGATGCTCAACATCATTCCAATATCTGACATGTAGTCTTAAGTATTCTTCTCATGTTGTACTTACTTCGGCTATATTTTGCACAAGCTTCACCGTGGTATCCGGGTGCACATGCTCCAAGACATTTCCCTGTGTTATAGTTACAATGTCGACAAGAAGGCGGGCAAGGTATGGAACATTTGACCCCAAAGAATCCGAGAGGACATCCTTAATGAAGAAGGATTTAAAGTTATGATGAATAATGCTTTGACAATAAACAAGTTTTGATTTAAGCAAATGAATTTAAAATTTATTGTTAACAGAAAGGCCGTTGATTTACTTATTTCTTCCTACCTTGTTACTTTTATAAGCCGGTTTCTTTTGTGAATTGAAAATCTGTGAATTTTTTGAGACTATCTCTAATACTTTATTCAAATAATGGACCTAAAATTTGGGCTTTAACACCGAGAAACCGGAAGAAGTACTGTCTTATGTTTTTTGCATTATTAACATCACTGGTTTTTTTCTAAATCACGCTTCGCTAATTAATAATCTATGAAAATTTCTTTACAAAATCCGGAAATCATCTGAGTTTTTTTTTTTACAGTCTTGCGCATGCGCATTACATTCACGCTAAATCATGGGAGGCTCTTTAGTTTATGTTTCCACAATATCATATTTGCATTGATAAACTCAAAAACGAAATAACAAATAATTGAATGAAGATAAAATGTATTTACATGCAGCCTCATAATGGTTTGTTATGAATAATTTAACTGTTATTTTCAATTCAGCTTCATTAATTTTTCTCAAAATTCGTTTTGGAGCAATTCTTCAAATTGTCGCTACATTACGGGTATATGGGAGCAGAGACATAAATGACTTTTTATGTCTCTGATCGGAGGCTTTTTAAATGTGGTGAAGGTCTGTCCCAAGACACAATTATATTTTCTAACTAAGCAGAGTGTAGTGAAATTGATAGCTTTATTGTAGGCCTAAAGCTTGGTTAAGTAAATGTAAAAAAAAAATATAAACGTTGAGTCGATGTATCTGTCCCAAGACACAATTAGATTTTCTAACTAAGCAGAGTGTAGTGAAATTGACAGCTTTATTGTAGGCCTACGCTTGGTTAAGTAAATGTAAAAAAAATATATATACGTTGTGTCGATGTATCTATTTCGTAAATGTCCGATATCATATGTAATGTCAACCCGTGCACGCACAAGTCAAAGTCTAGTTTTGACTGAAAAAAAAGAGCATCAGCTAAAAACTTAGGGTCTATTGATTGAAACAATGCTCTATTACAAATGGAAAGTAAAAGTCTCAAAATTGTTCTTGAGTAACAACATTGAAGCATATTTATTTTGAATTGATCTATGTTTTTGGGAGTTGATTTTAATCAACTCTACTATGCAGTTACTTTGGCAAACCGAAAGTGAAACAGTGTTTGGACTTAAGCACAAATCATCACCGCTGACAAAGTTTAGTTCTTGAAAATAATCGATAAATTTGATGTAATGTGCGATGAAGCATTGTTTTTCGAGGAAACCTTTTTATAGATACCTTGAAAATAGTCAGATTTTAAATGTACGAATAATTTTTTTGTAGAGTTATGTATTCCTACGCTGAGTCCAATATAGTCTTCTTCAATCAGACACTCGTCTGTCTCCGTAAATCTCCGACCAGCAGAGAGTCTCTCTTTGATTGTCGGAGATTATCGGAGACAGCCGAGTCAGCTGGTTAAACAACACTAGAGTTAAATATTGCTTGGATCCATACAATAAAAAATCAGTCATTAAAATCAACTCCCGTCAGTACATCAGAACTTTGATTACCAATTACTACTACTTCACACAGATCAAGGTGAGCTGTTGTAGAATAACCTGGTCTTTTGTTGTCATTTCCTTCTCTTGTGTTGTAATATATCACGAAACGGCCTTGTACTTCACACGTTATACTTTTGAAATTAGATATAGTAGATATGCTATTTCCTGAATCATGAAAACATAAATGACCATCCTCTTTGTTGGTTGTATTGGACACGTATACAGAAAACCCCAACAATCTGCTAGCAAAAACACTGTTAGCTGTAAGGTTTAAAAAAAAATAGCACAAGTAAATTACATATATTGAGAATAACATCAGGTTTTTGTTGCAATTTAGATAGTTGAAATGTTAGCATATCTTTGAAAACTAGTCCATTCTTTAAACAAGAGGCCCAATGGACCACATCGCTCATCTGAGCAACACTGGCTTTATATGGGCGTTCAAAGAATATTGTGTCATGTGGCCTCTCGGTAGATTAACCAAAAATGAATATCCGAATTTTCACTAATTGTTGCATATACTTAATCTTTGACATTTTTTTACCTTTATGGAATACCCTTTTGTACCGAAAAAAAATCATATGCAATATAAATAACTTAATTTTCAATTGGTGTTCACGATTAACTTCCAGTTCTCTTTATTTTACCCCCCCCCATCACTTTATAAAACGATTAAAATAAATGAGAGCATAAGGGTACATTTTCTCTCTCCACTACTTGCTACTTATTATATTTCAAAACATGATATATGTGAAAGAGGAAAATCGTACCTCAATGCATCAGAATGAATGCGCTCAATTCCTCAAATTTAAAACATTGAACAATGTAATTGGCCCTCTCCGTTATAGACAATTGCGATTTAGAAGGCATGAATTATATAATCATATAACCTTTCATATCCTTACTCACTTGATTGAAGAAAATAAACTTAACTGAAAATGTTGTCATATATGTTAAAGAGCTATAATTCAAATTAATGTATTGGCAGGCACGTCGCTCTTTTGTACTAAGGCCCATCCATTATTTTCATCTTTATTAAATATCAACAAATGTGTACAAACAAAGATGATTTTCCATTGCAATAATTTTTTTAGAACACCGATAATGCTTTTATCCTCATAACAATAATGTGTCAGGCCTATGGAAACGGTTTAAAAGGCATTGTTTTCATTTACTTGTGTTCGAAAAACTATCAAAATGTTTGTAGATTTTATGCAATTCATCGTTGAAGAAGGGGCACCAGAAAGTCATTAAAACATACATGTATCGTCCTTTTAGCAAGATCAACCAAAATTTCAGTGTAAATCGTAGAATCATAAGCAAGATACATAGCTTGGTTTAAGTCATGTTTTTTGTTCACATGAGTTTACTACATTCAACTTAAGGATGACGTTTACTCAGAATGAAAAAAAAATCCACTGATGATAATAAAAAACCATCTATTGTGTGTTATAGACCTTTGCTTGTATTGTTATTTTTCACTTTCAGAAAAGTAGGCCAATGACCTACTTTTTGAGTTAATGGCCATTGAATATTTATTGAAAATCCAAGAAAAATCCCATAAAATTTTACACTACGATTGAGATTTTCTTAATTATAAAAATATTACAAATAATTAAACACTTTAAAAAATAAGATACAGTTTACGAATGGTAGTGGCACTAAATAAGTACACAACATTAATATTTCAGCATCAATTTTTTAAAATAATTCAGTCCGAATTTCCTCTATCAGTTTTCAAATCCCTACCCATTTTTGATTTAATTTTACAAAAAATTGAATGATGATAATACAAAAACATTTATGATAATGAACTACTTATATTGACCTTATTCTGTTGGCATAAAAGTTATATGAGGTCAATGATCAAAATTTTGAGATATGATGTCTTTTATCGTTTTTAAGCATTTTTCAATATTATTATAATTCGTGCCATAAGATTATTTTAATGAATAAGTGAGGAAAAACCAACGGAAAATATGCAAAATTACGTAGACTTAAATATAAAATCCTAACTTTTAATATTAGACTACTGTCAAAATACTTTTAGCAGAAAACAAAATCTGCAAAATATAGTCCGAATTTCCTCTGTTTGGCTAAAAGTCAATTTTTGTTTGAGCATAATTCCATAATAAAGTAAAACTATTGAATGTTTTGTCAATAATAATTCATTTCATAAATACTTTTTGTGTTTAGAACAAATTTTACTCATTACATTGAACTTTTTAACAATCGGAATTTGAGAACTCAAACCCTGAGTAAATAACACCCTTAAGAACTTTAAACTTGGTATTTCCTATTCAGCATAGCTGCATTTGAAATATAAACAATCTAGAGGATGACCTCAGCTTTGTGTACAAACCTATAGTAGCATTGTGCGCAAAGCTCTGTATCTTACTTATAACTCGAAGCTTGACTCTCAAGTTAGTAAAATTATAGGAATTTGTAAACAATTAAAACAAGAGAAAACTGCACTAAAACAAAGAGAAAACTCAATTTATTTTTCATGATATATGTACTTTAGTTATATACTTCTAGCAGCGAGAATAATATCCGTTTTGATTGAAATTGCTGAACATCTTAATAGAACATGTTGCATTAATCAACTATTACGTAGAGATAATACCGAATTACACGCACCACCATAATTTTACCCCCAGGGTGGGCCCACCCTATCCCCTAAAATCATGGTTTGAAAAAAACTAGAATGAATCAACACTACCTGAGGATGCTTCCACACAAGTTACAGCTTTTCTTGCCAATTGGTTTTTGAGAAGATTTTTTTTTTAAGATTTCGCTATGTATTCCTATGTAAAATTCGACCCACCCATTGTGACCGCACCCTACCTCCGGGATCATGGTTTGAACAAATTTGAATCTACACTGAGGATGCCTCCAAACAAGTAACAGATTTTCTGGCCCTAACTGGTTTTTGTTGAGAAGATTTTTGTCTATGTATCCCTATATAAAAATTTCGACCCCCCATTGTGGCCCCACCTTACCCCCGAGGATTGTGATTTAAAAAAAATGAATCTACACAACCTGAAGATGCTTCCACAGTTCCAGCTTTTCTGCCTAACTGGTTTTTGAAAAGAAGATTTTAATGATTTTTCTCTATACATGTGTATCTATAAATTTGATTCCCCATTGGGGCTCTACCGTACCCCCCGGGGATCATGCTTAAACCTACACTCCTTGAGGATGGTTCCACACAAGTTACAGCTTTTTTGGCTGATTGATTTTTGAGAAGAATATTTTTAAAGATATCTCTCTGTATATTTCACCTCAGGTGAGCTAACAATTATTTATGTCTGTCCTAAATGTACATACACATCAGCAAAATTAATCTCCGTTTAGACTGAATAGACGAGAAAATACTTAAAACTAGCCTAAAACACATTGCAGTAATCAACTATTACGCAAAAACCATACCGTATTACCATTAGAATGTGTATTTTAGTTGTTAAAGTACCATACCTGTTATTGCATCTTATTTTCCGCAAGTAACAGTCAGCTGTCTTAGTTTCCGATATCTATTTTTGATTGTTACGTAAAAATTACAAAATAGAGGCAATAGTTCCCCTAAGTTGCAAACCGTAATTCATAAAAAAAAGAAACAAAAATGAAAACAAGCTAAAACAACCGTCAAAGGTGAAAATATCAACGCATTTGAATATTTATTCTCAATTTACTTCACAAAATCGGCATTAATGTATCTTGCACGTTTCAAATATTTCTTTCGCACGCAAACTGTTCCACAACAACCAAATTTATCTTTGTCAGATTGTCCCATTTCATATACGTTCAAAATTGCCGTTTCTTTGTTTCAAGGAGGGTTTTGAGATATGAAATACCGAACCCGAAGTTTAACTGATTGACCCTCATTCTCTCTCTATCTTATTATCATTTCCGTAAATTACTCAAATTAGCCCTTAATTTTTGCAATTTATATTCTCCTTCCCATAAGGATAATTTATGCTACACTACGTTGAATTCGACTCAGTAGTTCTTTAGAAGAAGATTTTTAAAAATGCACACCCCCTTTTTCTACAGTTTCAAGGTTTTCTCAGCTTTGAATAAAGATAGGTCTTTCATTTCTGCAATTTATTTTTTGCCTTACCATAAGAATACTTTGTGCTAAATTTGGTTGAAATTGGATAAGCGGTTTTAGAGAAGAAGTTTAATATGCGAAAAATTTACAGACGGACAGACAGACAGACAGACGGACGGACGACGGACAAACTGTGATCAGAAAAGCTCACTTGCGCTTTCAGCTCAGGTGAGCTAAAAATCAAAACAAATTGATTTGATTTTGTTAAAGGCATTTCATCCATCAAAATATGCACTGTATCTTACCAAATGGTGCATTATCCGTTCGATAAGTTATCCATATATATGCTATACTCTTTATGTCTTCGAGGTCTACCATCCATGTGACATCAGTTGGAGATGCCTCAGATGTGCAACTGTCACCAACTAACGAGAAGTTTCCATCTACCGCCTTGTCGGAGGAATATTTCTCAGAGGACTGCCATGTTGGCTTTTTCTTGGCAAGGCTCACTACAATGAATAGAATTACTTTAAATGCTAAACACACAATCGACCTGTTTGTGGTTTAGATTAATCATTTGCTCGTTATATAAACGATTGCAAATATCTTTCCTTATATGAAGCTATAGAATAGCGAAAACGTTCAAATCTTTGCAAATAGTTAAAGGATGTAACAATAAATTGATACCCTATCGTTAGACAGTCGCTTTACTGTAATTCACGGGTATTAACTTCTAAATAATATGCCTGTTTCAAACGTAAATGTCAGTATTAAAAAGTAATGTTATCTTAAAAAAATATCCCGATAATAACTTTGGTGGTACGTGATCAAATCTTATGCATGGAAGCTTTTTGGCCTTAACAGGATTTCATTACGTAATCAACCAAAGTTATTCCCGTAAACGTTTAACACCATGCTTTATTTATTTGACAACAGTCCATTATGCTATCATTCTAAGATAAGAAACATTTATGTTTAAACGTTTTAATTTAAAACCATATGATGAGCAACAGCTTGCGGTAAATAACACACAAAGGAATTCAGTTATGTCTGGAAGAATGGACTTTAATTTATAATATTGTTAAATTTATATCATTTCTTAAAATTTCATGATGACTGCTGCCGTGACATGGAATGTTTTAGAAAATATTAAGATTCTATAGATACGAGAGTTGTTAGTAACTTCGCGGAAAAGTGATTTACGGCAAAATTACTGTGTACTTTGTAGGATCTTTTATTATTTGACTACCAATTGAAAATAAGTATTCAAAAAATCATATGTTTTTAAATTATTTTCCACAAATGCAGCGATTTTTGTTTTGCATTGAATGGATCTTAGGAGCACGCTTCATATTTCCACGAAATCAAGTGACGTCAAACTACTGAGGGCAAATTAAACTTGC
This sequence comes from Magallana gigas, assembly GCF_963853765.1. Taxonomy (NCBI): domain Eukaryota; kingdom Metazoa; phylum Mollusca; class Bivalvia; order Ostreida; family Ostreidae; genus Magallana; species Magallana gigas. Next base: position 66,390,100 of record NC_088853.1, on the reverse strand, counting down.
ACTCTTTTTCAAAGTAAACACCTTTTTAGTTCACACACGTTTCATGCTATTAACACATCTTTAAAACGCATGCTCGCGCTATTATTTGTCAAATTTTTGTATAATGTCTTTTGTGTCAGATCATTGATCATTTAGGTCCAAATATCTCTGTTCACACAGTTTCGACTTAAGATAAGAAATTAAGCGAAATCCATAGGTTTTTTTTTTGGGGGGGGGGGGGTACTGCAAGAGCTCAAGATATCAGTATTTTCATTTTCAAATCTTCAATTCCAATTGTGTTTCCAGCTGTAAACCTTTGTTATATAAAAAAGCAACATTTAAGAATCCTTTGGTTTTATTTAATGATTGCCGGGTGCTCCAAAGTGTCCAGTTACGTCAACGTTTTTGACTAATTTTTTAAGCGCTGGTCGTTCATTTTTGGCGCTAAAAAGGGCAAACAAATCTTAAATTTGATTGAAACATTAAAAAAATAACCTTCATAACTTATTGTGATCTAATATGAACTTTTGTTTATTTTTATACGCCTAAACTGTACATTGTTTTTAATAAGGTAAAATGCGTACACAATATAAAACAATTAAAAAATGACATGCTCCGTGAAGCATCTCTTATCCTAATAATTAATCTGTATATTTTTTAAAGGTCATTTTAAATGTACAAATTTTTTCGTATTTTTTTGAAAAACAAGACTGTATCAATTTAAAAAAATGCCAAAATGAATCGATAAAAGATAATTGTTCTTATCCCCATGTGGAAAAGTTTACTTATCTAAATAAATACAATGCATTTTCTTTGAGTTTATAATTTAACTTCCCTTTTTAGTTGTAGTAGTGTAAAAACCTGGCTACAAAGGTTTTACACCGTAAAATAATTTATATCAGAGGACTATCATAAAGTATACATTACAATTCAATCTGTTAATGCGTTGGGTTTCAATTATCAATTTAAACAAAATACAATAGAAAAAAAATATGGACATTATTTTCTTATCAATATCAAAAAAAAAGCATGGAAAGACTTGCAACAAACATGGATTCTTAAAAAAAAGGATTCATACTTTACATAAGGAGAAAACACTTACTTCCCCTCCCTTGAGGAACTATACAACTCCAGAGAAACAAAACAAATATCGTGTACAGCATGGTGTTTGTCTTTCTCAAGCTTATGAACTTTTCTAAAACTAAACTATCTTTTAAGTGTTCCGAATGCCAGACTTATTGATCACAACTCTGCAGAACATGTCAATATTTGTTAAATATCACCTTAGCAATTATGTTGTTTTAGTGTTCTACAACTTGTTTTGATTAAAATTCAACTTACTTAAAAAAAAAAAAAAAACATGTTGATAAACTGTCGTTAAAAGGGGGAATAAAGTGCAAATACTTCACATTGCCTTGTGCTGTATAGAAGAAACAAGACTGCATCAATTTAAAAAAATGCCAAAATAAATCAATAAAAGATAATTGTTCTTATCCCCATGTGGAAAAGTTAACTTATCTAAATAAATACAATTTACTTTCTCTCACTGCAATATAACACGTAATATGTTTATGACTACCTTTATTTATGAAGGTATGTCTGTCTTTAATTTTTTAAAATGAATTATTCAATAGTCTGTTTGCTACTGTGTACTAAACGGTACGCATACTAACCAGACATTTACCGATCTTATTTTGCAAAATAAGAAAATTATTCCTTTGATGAAATGAAATATGTTTTTTTTTTATTTACGATAGCACCTTGTTTTGAAATTAAGGATATATTTTAAAGAAAATATTAATTTGAAGTTAATAGACAAATTTATTAGTTATGTACTTTTTTTTTTATTGTAGGGATGCTTATTGGTTGTTTATGCTGTTAAAAACCCGTTTGTATGTTTGTTGGTTTTTTCACAGTATCGTGGATAAACTGTAAATGATCGCGTTTAATATAAGGTATAAGTTGCGTTATTCCTCTTGTATGGCTGAGGGATAACCGTTTTGGCTGTAGGAGGCCGTTTATTGTGTCAAAAGTACAGCAACTTCATGCCAAATTTATTGTTTTATTTAATTGAAATGTGATGTAATTAAAAGAATAAAACAAACATTTAAAAAAACATATATAATCTACGAGACTGTTTGTGTCTCCAATAATATATTTGTTTTTCTAGTTGTGTTTTTCTCAACATATGTTTCAATTTAAGAATACAACTTGATGGCTTTTTATCTCATTATAAGTGCACACCGTCTATATAAATGTACTTTATTTCTTTATGTTAATAGTTATATGTCTCAACTCAAGCAAACTACAGTGCATCGCCATTTTTTTTAAATTTTTAATCACCATTGAATTAATGCAAATTTTGTCTGTCATTGATTAAACTAAGGCAGTTAATTTAGTGTATGGACTGAATTTTGAAAAATGCTTCAGAAACTACAAAATACTAAAAACTAATAAATGTTATAAAAATTATATATATATTTTCGAAATTACAGAAATAAACAATTTTGACGATTAAGGAAATGTTAAAAAAAAGACAAAAATAAATCTGTTCACTTTATAACGTTTCTGACATAATAAACCTGTCAAGTATAAGACTCCGATCATGAAGGTTATACAGAGATAAAACATAATAAACGATGTGCATTAGGGTGCGACACAAATAAACAGGTAAATTAACGAAGCTACTGCTTCAGACACGTGCGTATTTGGATTATGCATACACATGGTACACAGGTCTTGTGAACTAAGAGGGGTTTCACACCTCTAGACTGTTGACTGAGTTTGTGTATAATAAACTACTCCTGTATAACCAGATAAAGCAAAAAACAAAAAAACAAAACAAAACACTGTGCAAAATCAGGCGTTCATAAGCTAACAAATGTGTATAGTCCGTCAAGCAGTTTTAACGAATCAAGAAACTATCAATAAGTAAATAGTGTTAAAAATAAGTGCACTGTATTGTTATTTATTTAGTCACTAAGAAAATGACAAAAGTTACAATTCACTTATCAAAGTCTTATTTTGCTTAGTGTAATCAAACTGTTATTCCCGAAATAAATTGCGTTGATCATTAATTTGATGGTAATTTCTAAATTAAAATTTTGACAAGGAATGTAAACTAGGAGTATCAGATCCCCCGTGACATTCTACAAAGTATGTAAAAAATACTTAAATATTAGTAAAAATGTCATGGAAAAATTATCTGAAAGAATGACAATATTAACAAGATAAACGACAATATGTCTCTTATAACAATATTGCTTTTATTGGTCGCTATTTTTCTTCATCGCCTTTAAATTTTCATGCGAAGTACGGTACACAATTGCCTGAATTCAGAAAGCAAACAATTTTCCAAATTTGGCGTTTTCGCGGGATTAAAAATATGGTTTTGAACAATATATTATGTCATCCAGGGTTGATGATAAAGAAATACAAAGATAAAAATAGATAAAATAATGCAATACAACGAACTGTTTACATACGAGTTTGTGGTTTTTCATTTAGCGGCATTGACCGCGTGACGTCACAGTTAATCTCGAAACCAGTCGGCTTCATCAAAAAATCCTTTAAGTGTGAAATCGAGTCTTCTCAAAATATCTCGAAAAGTACGTATGCGATCGCAGTCAGATATTCAGGAAGATAGTTTTTCACATAGATATCCGTAATAAAAAAAAATGACAGGCACTACATATACCCTTTAAGCGTTGTCAAATTAATTTTTCGGGCAAAAGAACAGAATTAAATCGATATTGTGTCTTTATCACTAGAACCTGTCAGTATATTATATCGAAAACAATGACAGGGGAAAGCCTGGCCGAGAAATGAAAGCAAATTTACATACCTTTTATTTGATTAAGCTAACATCTCTCCCAGTATTCTTATGTTTAATTCTCTATAAATCACATCACATTACTTTATTAGAGTTCTTAGATAAGTTATATTTTGAGTATGTTTACAATGCTTTCCAATCAAATTCACATGACATTCAACCTATAGTCATGACGTCATCAATGTGTTAATATACGTTATATTCAATACTAAAACTAATTTTCTGAACACAAAATTGTCTTCAGTATATTATATTTGTTTTTGGTTTACGTTTTGTTGCTTAGATATTTGAATATATACATATTAACTAAGATGTGTGATTTTACGGAGTTGCATGTTACTCTAGATTCCATATGCTTCCTTAACATCCCTTGCGTTGTAAAGGTAAACTTCCAGTATATGTGATGTCGGAACCCATTTTGAGCTTTGTTGACTAAGACAATGCAAATAGTGCCGTGTGAAAGTGCTTAAGACACAATATGACGTGATCAATGCGGGGTTTGAACCAGCAACGCCCCTGTCTTTGGCTGAAGCCTGTTATCATTTGGTTTTGTCATTACAGAGTAAATAACAATGATAAGCTGACGATGAAACAAACCAAAACCGACTATTGTTATCTATACTACTATATTAAAATAATTGACTCGAAATTTTGGGCTGTAATACCAATAAACTGGAAGAGTACTGTCTTTATACATTTTAAACATCATTGGTACTTGAAGATTACCAATTGATTTTATTTTTTCTCAGTGAAGCTTCGCTAATTAATAATCAGCAACAATTTCTTTTAAAAATCCGGAAGTCATCTGTTTTTTGTTTTTTTTTAATTGTATAATCTTGTGCATGCGCATTACATTCACGCTAAACACGAGAGGCGATTTAGTTTATGTCTCCTTAATATCAGATTTGCATTGATAAACTCAGACACAGTATTACAAATACGTGACAATTTTCATTGAAAATGTGTTATATATTCTGATCATCAAAAGTAATACGGGAGATAACTCTAACTCTAACTCATGGCATTTAATATGAAAAGTCCCGAGAGTTCCGAATGTCAAATTGGTGTGTAAATTGGAAGCGAGTAAAAAAAGTTGGTCAACAAGTGTTGCATTCTTCATTTATATGAATTAAATTTTAGATGAAAGCTATTTACAGCCTCAACATGGTTTGTTATGAATATTTTGACTGTTATCAAAGACCTTATATGTTCAACAACACAAGTGTTTATGAACGGATTTATTAAGTTGGCAGGTAATGACCACAGTGGTCAAACATTGTTACAACAATGGGGGAGCCGACAACATGGCATAACCCTACATCAACATTTTATGCCCTCCCTGCTGAAAAAAGTAGCACGCTGGGTTGACCGCAATCGTGCTACGGACACAATTCAACACAAAATTTGATAATATATTTGTATTACATAATTTAGATTTTTTTTACTCAAATGTCTTATTAGTCCACATAATATATCTATATACATCAACATCAACCACAACAAACTCACTACATGCTAAAATCAGTTGGATGGTTAAATTGAAGGTGACAATAACGCCCTCTCGACCACTGTGACTTAAGCAGTAACCCAAAGGGAGCTGTCCAGGTCACCATCATCGGACCATTTACCCAGCTATCTGCTGAAAAGAGAAAGCAAAAACCAAACTTTTTCATAACATTAACTCAATCAACGCAATGTTCATGTCGTATGTCCTTAAAATTTGTAAAAAAAAAAAAAGAATACATACCACAATACATGTAAAACAAGGGTTGGGTTGGGCGGGTATTTAGAAATTATAAAAATATTTTGGGCTCCTTAAATTACCAACCTTTCCTTTACGCTGCTGTATGAAAAAAGGGAGATAATCGGGAAATAAAGTGCCTAAATGTCAAACCCTATGCGATCGGATAAAATCCCGGATACATTATGTAGACATAAAATTAAGATGATTATTGCGGAGGAGAACTTTGATAACGGCGCATATTACGAGACAATCTCAAATATGCGCTATTATTTTCAATGCAGCTTTATTAATTTTCTCAAAAATCGTATCGAAATGATTCTGCAATATTTTGCTACATGTACATAACGGGTATTATGGAATGCATTTTAACTGTGGTGAAAGTCTATCCCGAGACACCGCTTATTCTAAGCAGTATGTGGGGATTGATGTAAATTTCAACATATTACGGTATGTCGATGTATCTATTTCGTAAATGTCCGATAGCATAAGCAATGTGAACCCGGGCACACACGGGTCAAAGTCTAGTATCATTAATAACAATTTGATAGCACGTCTGCTTAGAACTAGCATTAAGCAATAGTCTTTTAGCTCTCTGATTTTTTTGAAGAAATTATTAAAATAAAAAGTAATAAATTAATTGATTTCTATTTATCCATATTTTCTTTCCTTTCAAACGATATCTTCATACCAAATGGGTTTTTCCCGATGACTCTTATCATAAAAATCTCTTATTTTATTGATAAATAAAATATCATGTCAGATCAATAATAAAGAATAAAATTTATGTTATTGTTTATGAAAATTCATGTTATTAATTATGAAAATTCATTTAACCAATAGCGACACAAACAGAGCTAAATCATTGTTTTATCAACTGATATCACCATTCAGAAACAAACACGTTTTTTCTTATTCAATTAAATTCATGATTTGTAGACACATGTTCTTTATAATTATAACATTTTCATATTTATATGTTTATTGGTACATATTTCTCTAAAAAAACAACAACCTAGTAGTTCGTGCTTTACGTAAACTCTATGTATTAATTTTGGCACAAACAATAAAAAAGAAAAACTTGCGTTTAAGTGCAATGTTTAATATTTTTCCAATCATAAGATAGCATTGTTTTTCGAAATACCCAAAAATGAGTTCCAATCAAACACGTGAAAAAGAGAATTACGTTTTATTATAATTTTTACACTAAACAAATCCATTAAAATGAATCTTTAGAGGTATTTAAATACATCATCATTCTTCTGTGCCTGAAATAAAGAGAACAAAGTTTTGTTGTAAACGTTTCATTTTTTAAAGTTTTTCTATCACATTTATCATTTTACTTTATCGATTTGATATATTAAGGAGTTTAACAATATGCAATAATTTTTCCCCAAAAATACCATCACAATTAAATTATATTTTGATTTATATCATACCTCAGATGATATATCTTCATTTTTGCATTTTCGCAGAGGAAGCCTCATACTTGAGATAGTAAACTGGTGCTTATACACCACCGCTACACTGATGGAATGAACCTGAGAGGTCACGCTGTTCATTACTTTTACATTCCATTTCTGATTGTCTGAGGAGTGTTCGAAATACTGCAAAAATGCACGAATAACTAATTCATGATTTTAAGGTTGCTATATGTATGGACAATTAAAACATTGACAGCAATTTAAAAAGTTCACCGTTTTATGAACTTGGTTGGTCACCTGATTGAATTTTTGAAAACCGAAAAGATTCGTAACAGATTTGATCATATACCAACCACACTCATATCCCGGTAATCTTTTAAAACATTGCTATTGATTACATATACTTACATTTGAAAGATTCAAGCTGTTAAGGATTGTAAAAAAATCTGTGTTCTTATGTTTACAATAATCCAAGCGAAAAGCGTTAAGCCTGCTGTGTGTTCATTGTGACGTCATTAAAAAGTTCACACAGCTTTGAATGTTTTCGAAATTCTATATATTCCTATAAGGAATTATATATGCAAGAATAGATATATTACTACATTTTTCTGGATATTGAACGATATCAATTATTATTGTTTAACATGTACTAACTTCCGTTAACATATATAATCTTCTAACAAAAAAAAATGGCCAAATATCTGCCCCAGTTTAAACTAGTTTCTGAATAGTATCGTATCAAATCTTCAAAACTCATTGTTCAGTGGACGCCTAGCACTGTAATCTTAATTTTAGTCATCATTGCTCATTGGCTGTGTATCTATGACGTCATCCAAGTGACCTAACTCCCTCAAATTTGCAAACAAATGAAAATATTCTCATTTGCTTTACATTTTGCATTCGGAAATATACGGCGCATATCTGCTCTAGTGCGATTTTAAGAAGTTTTTCTTCAGATAATTATACTAAAAATGGTGCTTGAGCAAGCCTGCGCTCGATGTTTCTCAGTCAAAAAACCATCGGAAAACACCTATATTTTACTACAAAACATTAATTTATCAAAAAAGTCTTTACAACGTCATTTCTTCATTACGATGTCAATGTGGTGATAACTTTTAACACCTTTTTTTCAATATGATTATGACTATCTTCCACCTCATTTTAAAGCTTTTTATAAAACGTTAGTTTTAAGGGCAAAAAATGCACAATACCGCTCATAATACTTTTAACGTTGCGCGAGGCAGAAGAAGATACACGCAATTAACGTAAAAAAATAATATTTGCAATTACATCACTTTTTTTCGTTATCACAATTAATTTATAACAATACTCACTTTGTTGATAACAAATTGTTTGTTATCCAGTAAGGTAACCATCACGTTGGATGCCTGATGAAGGGTGAAGGACAGAGCAACAATGTTTGTCGACTTCTCAGATAAAGTCATATTTATATATGCATACCCGCGTTCAGTGCCCGGATAATTAAGTCCATTGGAAGACAACAGCGCCTGGTATATAGGTCCATTGTAAATAACACTGGATGACGTTGTAACGTTACCTATAGCTTGGCAAGCTGTAATAATTAAATATTTGATCTTAGGAAAGAACGTCTTTGTTTTTAATTTGGAGAAATCATTGGAGCTATACTTGACAAATTATAGTTTAGTTGGAATAGTGTGATCCTTATGGCAAATATTCAAACTACCAAAAGGACAAGATCTAATACCGCAAAGGTGATAAACACACACAGTTGATGCAGCCTTAACATAAATAAATCAAGATTGAAGACTATTTTTTTTCTTGCAAATTGTTTTATCGACAACCCCTAAATATCCACTAGTCTAAAATCTTTTACCGCAAGTGCTCAGATATACGCGAATTTCGCCCTCTCCCCCCCCCCATTTTTGTATTAAAGACAACTGTGATTTCGTCTGCTCAATGATCGAATTAATGCTGGACTCGATTTAGTATAAACAAAACTATGTGTTGATCTAAATGACCCACGCATATATGTAAATATTCTGATTTAAGGTGTATCAGATATATCAACATTTCAATATGTTTCTGAGTCTGACTATGGAGAGGAAAATAATGATTGCACCATTTGATTACCTCCGTTGTCGATGCCCTATAGACAAAGAGAAGTTTGGTGATTTTGAAAATAATGAATAAGGCATCCATGATTAAATACTTTTAACTAATTTACTGATCAGCCTTTATTTAACAAATCTTAATTGAAAACTTGTATTGATTATCTTAATCAGTATGTATTTAAAAACTTGATTTCGAAACCTGAAGCCTGTATTTCTGTTCACTGCATCAGATGAAAATATTTTAGCATGATTCCTGTTCACTGATAAACAGAATAATTTACCCACTATTCTATAGCACATCAAAACACCGACTCTGGAATAAGTTATGGTCAAAATATATTGTTTTACGTTAGCCAATAACATATTATTTGACATTAAAAGTCTTAAATAGTCCTACTTTTATGACTGAATGTGGATAATAGAAAAATGAATACAGGCAAATATATTATGAACGCATTTTTATTACCTTGTTTTAAACATTTTTAATTCCGTTTAGTTGGCCTGGAGATAAAAATACTGATATATAACGTTACATTACTCAAGTATGTAACAGCACTACAAGTCGATTTTGTAACTTAAAGTTAAGTACATTTCATAAATGACTATTTAAGCATGTTATCGCTCATTTAGTGAATATCAAAAAAAACTATTAATAAAACTAACAAGGATTCAACCTTAAACTGATGCAAAGTTCTTAGAATACAGACGAGCTACGTGCAAATCTACTCCAAAACCCTTTGGACCTTATTTGATGTCAGCTCAACCGATATATTTTATTACCTAGTGGTACTCAAAAAATAATTTCTTAGTTAAAGAAAAATGTACAGAATTTAAAGGCGAAGTCTATAGTATCCAAAAAAGAAACGAAATGAGAATAACAACTTATCAACTATTCGATTCAAAATGCCCAAAAAGAACAAGATATTTTAAATGTAGTGTATATAATAAGCCATATTAACTTACGTAATTCGCAAGCATGACCTCGAAATCCAGGCCAACATTTGGCACACAGCCCCGTGTCACGGTAGCATTGTTCACAATTCCAGGGACAATGTTTCGAACACTGAGGATTTTTACCCACAGGACTGGGACAACCTTCATTGAATAAAACTGCATTATAAACCAAGACATTTTACAATAAACTTTCTTTCGCAACATTATTAAAAACACCAGCCACCCATGAGACAAACAGTTTATTGCCAGAAACGGTAAATTACAGACATCACATTCTACGCTCAATACTTAAAAAAAAATAGAAAAAAATAAAAACAGACTTGCCACCATAGACCTCAACTTCACACAGGTCACCATAAGCCAAGTTTGAATACCTGGAAGGGTAGGTAACTCCGGGCAGACGTTCATTGTAAAAAATGACATATTGTCCATGATAAGGACAATCAATAGTCACGTGATCAGGAATGGTTTCTCTTGTGTAATTTGTATCGTGGTGACATAGGATTCCGTCAAGACGATTAGTAGAGTTCGAAATGTACAAGGAAAATCCTAGGAAAACTGCCGTATAGCCATTGTTTATTCCTTTAACAAACACAGAAACATGGTTTTGATGTTCGTTGAATTCTTAAACGGACGAAAAGCCAATATCTTTTGACTGCTTTCAAAAAGGTACAAACATCGATGAATACTAAATACAAATGACCAAAATATTATCAGAATGAAATTGTTATAATTACATCTTCTAATCCTAGGGTGAAAAATCATTGATTTTAATTTCTTATTCTCGTTTTCTTCCATATTTTTCTCGGGGCAGAGTTTTCATTATTCGATGAATCTAATAATTTCTTTTCTCTACCTAATTGGCAAACAAAGAGTTTAAGCACCAACTGACCCTTTGTCTCCAAGGTATTGTGATTGAAATGCTTGATATCGCTGCTCTTCTAAAACCATAAGCGACAAAGACTTTAAACTTTAACTGTTGTGTAAGGTTCACTTAGATTTTTCTCCAATCTATTTAAACTGAAAAAGCTCGAGGTTTCCTTCTAGCATTAATTTTTCATGAAGTTTCTTTAGATTATTGAAGAAACATTTGCAACTTTTTTTACCACAGGTCGTAGAGACATTAGACCGCGTGGGATTGTGAAGTGTCTTTATTAGCCAGTTAAAATAACATAACGACCAATGGTCAAGATAATATGAAAATCTGTATTAGTGAATTTCCAAATGTATTTTGCTATCACCACTCCATTCAAATCGTTAGAGGTAAAGACTTGAAACTTTAACCTATGTTTTTAATTTAGTTTCAAAATATTACAATATATTACTAAGAAAATCACCTGATGTCTCCATTATGTAGTCATTGATCCTTAACATTTCTCAATTTTGTTTAAAACACAACTTTTAAACAAAGCATTGTAGAGACATCGGACTACTTGACATCAAACGTTTTACATTGGTTAATTTCAAAAGGGCATTAAGGACAAAGGTCAATTTGAATAAAAAAAAATAAGGCTAAGTCAGTCTGACAACATTTCTTAATTTCATGCAGGGAAGATAATTCAAAATAATTTCTTTTTTGAAATAATTTTTTTTTTAAACTTAAAAAAAAAGGGTATAAATACCTGTAATTGTTAGAAACCAATTGGTCTTTTTACACTTTCTTTTTACAAAACTTTATCATTTAATGTTACCAGATACAGTTTACCATACCCCATTGTACGTTATCGGTCCTGAAATAGATTACGACGAGTTCGATCCTGTGTATCTTTTCCAGATTAACCCACCATGTTATTTGTGTTGATGGTTTTGATATAGCACACTGTCCACTTGAGTAATGGCGTGACGTATATCGTCCATCAACTGCTTTATCGCCAGCCATAAAAGGACTGAATGGTGATGACAGCCAAGTTTGTTTCCTGTAGCTCAGATTTTCCATATCTAAAATAAACAAAAATAATAATAATAATGATAATAATAATAATGATAATAATAATAATAATAACTAGACACGATCTCGTTGCGAGCAACGAGGAGGTCTTCCGTCCGATTTTTAGAATATGGAAAGACCTTACTCTTGATCTTCGTCAACGAAACGTATCTGGAAATGGCGTCGGGATCTAAGAGTAATGGATGAAAGACTATGTACCCCTTTGGTGTCCCTTATTTGAGGGATCAGCTCCTTTTCATTCAATTTAATTAACAAGTATTTTTGTGTACTAATAAGTGTTTAGAAATTGGTTACCGTTTGAGATATTTGGGAAAAATCGTTTTGATATTCTGTCCTAAAATTCATAATAGGGTCCAGATAACAAACAATATATGGCTGTACATTGTTAAGGACATTAAATATTGCTTTCCAGAATGTTCCTCTATTTTGAGATATTGAGGATCAAAGTGTTGGACTTCTGGCCCCTTAAAATCCCTAATTACATAACAAAGGAGTAAATGATTGCCATGTATAGGTAGATAACCTTAGAATAAACATAATTGCTTCTATAACGTATCACAAAATATTTTACAGTAAAAAGTTATCTTTATAAAAAACATAAGAGCCCCCTCAGCCCCTTATTTGAAGGACCAGCCTTTTTTAATTATAACACATTTTGTTCAACAAGTGTTTACAAATTCTGTACCGTTCTCGAGATATCTTGATGGGGTCGTTTTAGGTGCCGGCCCTGTAACTTCTTTTAGGGACCGCATAACGAAGAAATTATGGCTGCATATTGTAAAGTTCAAAATTTTGAGCATCTTCTGTTCAATATTGCTTTTCAGAATTTTCCTCCATTTTGAGATATTGAGGATCAACCGTAATTTTCGAGCTCGGGCGAGCTTCGGCGCTTTTGGTCACAGGAAAATATATACATACCACAGGTCAGATCTACAACCTTTTGTCTACAATCCCTGAAATTTTGAACTCAATATCTTAAATCGTTGAGGAGTTTAACCCTGGAGAAGCCGACCCTCTGAAAATCGTTAAATTGTGAATAACTCAAAACCGGAAATGACGTCATCATTAAAAAAAAATCTAATAAGGTTCAGATCGTTATCAATCAGACCTGAAAGTTTCATGTAAATCGGTCAAGTAGTTTGCGAGCAACGAGGAGGTCTTCCATCCGATTTTTAGAAGGTGATATGACGTCATTGACTTGAATTTTCGACAACATATTAAAACTTGAACTGGAAATACGTGTTGAGTACTAATGCTTTTTAAAAGTTCTCTTACGTTGCTTTTTTAAATACTTGCATTTCTTCCAAATGAGATACGAAAGATTAAACTATTTTACGTCTGCCCCCTAAAATCCCTAGTTAGGTAACGTATGAGAAAATCATTATATTGTTAGGATATATAAACGTAATATACCTAATTTTGCTTTTATAGCCTATTGCTTAACATTGCTCAGTAAATGACCATGTAGATAAAAGACTTAAGGCCAATCTTGATCCCTAATTTGATGGGTCAGTCCCTTATTCGTAATATCAAATAAAAAATGGTAGTTTTATTTTAAACACATTTTGTTCAAAGTGTGTTTAGAAATTCATTACCGTTCCTGAGATATATGTGAAAGAAACTTTTGGGGCCGATCCCTTTTCTCCTTAAATGGGTTGTTAAACGACACTTTGAAAGTTGAATACTGTTTTAAGTACATCATTTTGAGCATCTTTTTTTCTATACTGCATTTCCAAAGATTTTTCCTTTCTGATATATGGGTGATATATTTTCCGGACATTTGACCGCTGAAAACCTCTACCTACGTAACGCATGATAAAATCATTACAGTGCTTAGACACATAACTGTAAGATACATATCTGCTTTTATGAACTTTCACAAAATATCTCTCAGTAAAGATCTAAATGTATTGATAAAAGACTTTTGAGCCCTCTGGCCACCTAATTTGAGAGGCATGCCCCTTTTCTTGATATCAAATGAAAGGTTAAATATCAAATGAAACATGGGCGATCAAAAGTTTGGACATTTGACTCCTTAAAACCTAATTACCTAATTACGTAATACATGATAAAATCAATAGATTCCTTGGAAACATGACAGTTTAGATCAACTAAAAAATTACGTGATTTTGAATGACAACAGTTGTGAATGGAATTGGTGATCATTTTGGAGAATAAACAGGTATTGAAAATAATTCACGCACAGTATCATGCACATGACAAACATAGTGTCTTACACATGTAAATCTTAATGTTAAAGCTGCTTGGTCCGATTTTCATTCAAATAACTTTACGCTTTTAAATGAGAATGATGCTAAGTATATGTGCAATAATATATGTTGCAGTAGTTTTCTCGGTCAATTAAGTCGATGAAAAAATAAAAATGTAGATTTGAAACTCGTTGAATCCGGATATTGTGTATTCCGGAATGCTGTACAATCCGGCAACATTATACAGCCCCTTGACATTTTCCTCTCGTTTTTTGTTTAAAAAATGTTGTGCAATCCGGATTCTGTCTATTCTGTAAACCGGCGCGATGAAAAAAAAAACCTGACTGCTGATAAGTATAAGAGTTATTTCCCGTAGTCCGCCACTTAACGATCGATCGGCCTTCTGCGAGATAGATAATGCTCAATTAATTTATCGACCAATTTTTCTGTCGTTGCTATTGATTTAAACAACTGTGAATATAGGTCCAAACTAGCAACTCATTTCAGTTTATACCGTTAAGTTTTTTTTATATAAAATATGCATTTTTTGCCAAAATTAGATAATTTTTTCAGACCTTGATTCAGGATATTGCGGGGGTAAGACTGTCGATATCGTTTGTTATCCCCTTGTATGGCTAGTATTGGCTATACAAACAGAGTTGCATATTATTCTGTTAAAATGCTCAAATTTTTTGTGATTAAATTCTCATTTATATTTCGCCATTGGGCATTTCAGCCACCTGTTGACTTGTTAATGTTTGTTTAACAATTTCCGGTAAAGCATTCACTTTTCAGGTTAATCGTATGTTTTGAATATTATTAATAACGATGATTTGATTGAAAAAGTATTTCTATCGTATGTATTCCGTTATGGATTTATTGCCTGGGTTTTTGCAAAAAAATAAAAATAAAATGAAAATTGATACCGTAAACAAAATCGATTAAATATATTTCAGAAGAACTGAAAATTTTGCAACAATATGCACGATCAAGACCTACTGCATTTAATACTATAATTAATTTGCAACAATGTCCTCTAAACCGGACGTTGCCTAGTCCGGTCAATTTTTTTACAACAACCCTAGACAAGTTTTGCTGTACAATGTACAAATTTATTTTCAAAATAAACGACATAAAAGGGATTCGATTTATTTCGTCTCGTGTTTAAACTGGCTCTTTACGTTGAAGGTAGTATGATTGTATTACGACATTCACATCTGTCCTTTTTATATGATCTATCATAACATAAAATATACAGCATGACTATTAAAAAAACAAAAATAAATCGTTGTACATTTGTTGATTAATAGTTTTTAAGTTTACGTTGTTTATAATCGATGCTAAACATGCAGGGTGAATAAACCCGAACATTCGGAGGATAAAACCAAACGCTTTTTATGAATACATTTTAACTTTTACTACCTACGCCATGCTTAGTTCATGCTCTCTCTCTCTCTCTCTCTCTCTCTCTCACATAAAAAAAAATCCAATATTTTGTTAGCCAAATGAATTACCACAGATTGCAAATACTTAAGATGTGCGATTGGAATAATCATGTTGTGAATATCGCGCTTTTTTTGTGGAAATGGGCAGTGTAATCCATTAAATTCTCAGCAGCAAAATGTCAGAAATGGACATATGCATTTATACATGAATGTATTTACATTTCAACTCGTACGACCGTAAAACGTTGTATTATAATTATTGATGGCATTTTTTTCTTTCTTTTTTTTAAGCACTATGATTTAAATCAATGGTTTGATTCATCGTTAACCAATATAATTGAAAATTGAAATAATTTAAAAACGAATCAATGTGTGATAACGTGTACATGTAAACACGACAAGCATGTGTCCTAGACTACAGCGAATCGGTTGTCCACTTGCGCGGCGTCTCCCTGCCCGTGTTATGTAAATGTACACTCAACGTGGTGGGTTTGAAATGTTTTCAGTTTGATAACTGAATTTTATTTTCCACAATATCACTATTTTATGACATAGAAAAGATCACAGTGAACGCTTTTTTTTCATTGACCGTCAATCTATCTATAGATTTTTTAACTACGAGTCCAAAACAGCATTTCTTCGTTGTGTTTGCAGCTACATAAATAAACCTATGAATGCATTATAGCACGGCGCAAATTTTGTGTATTGGATAACGGTTGACCGCTCGCTAGTCAAGCCGCGACCTATTTCCTAGGCCGCGGGCAAGTGATCGGATACAAACAATTGTTTATATACACGTAGCTCGGATTCTAGCTAGATTTTAAATGCGACTCAAATGCATTGCAAAGAAGCAGTTCTTTTACCCATAACGTGTTTCCCTTGAAAAGAATTAAAGTGTTTAAACTTTTTTCGAATGTAAGATGCTAGTAGGTAACGGTATAATCATTTTTATTTACTAGTAAAGTCGTTAAAATTGGAATTTTTGAGTTTGCAGCTACATAAAAAAAACCCATGTGTGCATTACAGCAAGACACAAATCTTGTGTATTAGGTAACGGCAGACCGCTCGTTAGTGAAGCCGCGACCTATTTTCTCGGCCGCGGGCAAGGGTTCGGATACGTAATTGTTCACATACACAGCTCGGAATTCAGCTAGATTTTAAATGCGACTCAAATGCATTGCATAAAGAGGTTTTTTTTTATCCATAATGTGTTTTACTAGAATATAACTAAAATGTTCAAACAATTTCCGTAATGTAAACTGGTACCCTTAATGTCCGTTATACGCACAAATACCCCGTTTATTTGCCAAATAAAACACAAATACATGGTAACAAGTCTAGCTTTTTACACTCATATTACGCAATACCCAAACACAATATTATTGTTACGACATTAATAAGATCATAATGAACAACTTTTGCAGCGACAGCCGTATTGAAATCTTAACCGCTTTTGAGTTATGGAGCGATAACTTTCAAGAACTCTAGGTCCCTA
Source organism: Magallana gigas (assembly GCF_963853765.1). Taxonomy (NCBI): domain Eukaryota; kingdom Metazoa; phylum Mollusca; class Bivalvia; order Ostreida; family Ostreidae; genus Magallana; species Magallana gigas. Next base: position 66,372,979 of record NC_088853.1, on the reverse strand, counting down.
ATTTGAGGGGCCAACCCCTGTTTCTTAATGTCAAATGTAAGACCGTTTAAACATAATTCTTTTTTGTTCTACATGTCTTATCGAAATATTTCCAGGAAAAAAGATAAACTAAGAAAACCATGCAAAATCACAACGCTTTTTATATCTCATTTTTTAGCCCTACCGAGCTTCGGCGCTTTTTGCGCTGAAAAATTATAAGTACCCTATTGCATATCTACATTCTTTTGACTATCATTCCTGAAATTTTGAACTCAATATCTTTTTTAGTTTATGGGAGCCTTCGTGGACAAGCCGACCCTCCAAAAATCGTTAAATCGCTAATATCTCAAAACCGGAAGTGACGTCGACATTAAAAAAATTTCCAACAAGGTTCGGAGCAATATCTATCAGATCTGAAAGTTTCATGTAAATGGGCCGAGTAGTTTCTGAGAAATCGTGTACACAATATATGTAAGAAAAAAAAAGAATAGGGAACTAGAGCAAAGCTCGTTGCAAAGCAACGAGTGGGTCTTCCGTTCATGTCGGAAGTAAAGCTGGAAGTTCCTGTAAGAAGCAGAGCTCTTAAACCAATAACAAGAGAAACTGAAATAAAAAGATGAAAAAATCGAATTATTCCTGGTACGACTTAGCAAAATCCGAATGATTTTAAGTACGACTTAACAAAAACCTTTCCAATTTCAAGAACGACTTAACAAAAAAAATCCGAATGTGTAACAGTACGACTTAACAATTAATTTTTAGGTACAAGTTAATTTAACCAAGAACTTGATACTACTTTCTTAACCAAAAAAGCGGAATCAAAATTTCCGGAAAAATCAATTTTTAAAGTCAAATTTCTCTGTAATGCATCGTCCGATTTTTAAACAGTTTTCAGTGTTAGGTTAAGCTTAAAAAGCTCTACAAAACACATATTCGTTTTTGATTCGATCAAAAAATTCAATTTTTCGAAAAATTAAAATCACTTCCGGTTTCTACCGGAAGTGACAAAAAATTTTTTTTTGTAAAAATGCCATAAGTAAATCCGCAGATTTACAATCACAGAAAATTTCAAGTCTTTGTAAACTACCGTTTACGAGAAAAGTCCTGGACAAAATCACTTTTTGAAAATGTTTAAAATGACGTAACTAGAAAACGGAAGTGACTTAATGACTGAAAGTTTAAAAGCTTCAAGGGACAGGTATTTAACATAATCCCTGAAAATTTCTTGCAAATCGGTTGAATAGTTTTTGAGATATAAAGCAAAAAAGAAGTCAGAAGGAAAAACAAGAAGAACTAGACACGATCTCGTTGCGAGCAACGAGGAGGTCTTCCGTGTGTTTTAGAACAAGAAATACATGTTCGACCTTGGTTTTGCTATTTAACGGCTAAACGTGATTTAAAATATAAGACAACAGTCTACATTCTAAGGGCCAGATACTATTTTGTTTTAGATGTATGAGCTTTGGTTGAAAACATTTAGATCTCTAATTCGAGGGGCAGCCTCTTTTTCCTCGTATCAAATGAAAAGTTATTTACTTTTAAAGATATTTTGTTCAACAAGTGTATAGAATTTTGTTACCATTCTTGAGATATCTCAGAAAGAGCGTTTAAGGGGCCGATCCCTTATCTCCTTATAGGGGTCGTTTAACGAAATTTTGAAGAATCCATATTGTTTAGTAGATCATTTTGAGTATCTTTTCTTCTATACTGCATTTCAAAATATTTTCCTTTCTGGGATATCGGTGATTAATTTTTTGAATTTTGAACCCTTAAAAATCTTAATTACGTATCACATTATAAAATCATGACACTGCTTGGATACATAACGGTAAGATTAACATATTTGCTTCTATAATCTTTCACAAAATATATCTCAGTAAAGGGGCTATAGATGAAAGACTTGAGAGCCCTTTGGTCGCCTAATTTGAGGGGCCAGCCCCTTTGTCTTGATATCAAAAAAAAGGTCTTATAAATTAAAAAAAAAAAAACATTATATGTTTTAACAAAATATTATTCAGAAAAGAGATAAACAAAGAAAACCAGAAAAAAATTATGATATTTGTTTAATCTCAATTTTTGGGTCCAGGCGAGCTTCGGCGCTTTTTGCGATCGAAATGATTTTAAACCTTCATGCACAATTTCAGTCTTCCGTCTACCATCACTGAAAATTTCAAGTGTATATCTGCTATAGTTAAAATGGAGTACTGCCGACAAAATATCTGTCTGAAAATCGACAAAACGACTATATCTCAAAACCTGAAGTGACGTCTTCAATAAAAAAAATTTGAAATACGGTTCACATCGTCATCTATAAGATCGACAAGTTTCGTAAAAATCAATTGAGTAGTTTTCGAGATCTTGCGTGCACAAAATTTGTAAGAAAAAAAAATAATAATATAGAAGAAAAGGGAAAAAAACAAAGCAATACCAATAAGGTTTTCCGTTGGAAACGGAAGACCTTAATAATAAGAAAAGTTAAAAAGAAACAATAGAATACTAGAAGGTTCTTCCGCTAAAGACGGAAGACCCTAATAATTAAAGAATGTTTTTGTCTAAATCTTAATGTACGAGTGTTTTTAACTTATACTTCAGTCCAACAACCCCTTTATTTTGAATATCTTAGTAAGAAAGTAAAAAAAAAAAATGGAGAGAAGGAAATAGAGAGAAAGAACAAATCTTGGCTCCGGCGAGATTCGAACACACAGACTTTGCAGGTGTCATAACAGTATTTCATCGTAGACTGGTCCTCTGTCTCTATCATACGAAATATATATCGCGCATATCAGACAGGCATTGCCAGTCTATATTTCATCATCGAAGGTTCACGTCAAAACATGGCTGACGCGAAATAATTCCCGATTTTCTCTTTGAATTTGGGGCGTTTCCGCCCGGGACAGGAGCTGATTTGTATGAGATGAAAAACAACGTGTAAGATGTCTCACTACTCAGGTTTGGTAACAGTGCGAGGTCATTTGAAATATTAATGCGTGTTTGTGTCTGGAGGGGGATAAAAAGGACCGAGCTTGATTTTCGTCGTAAATAAATCGAAAGTAGAATTTTGAGGTGTGGATCTCGGATTCGGTTAACGACAATTAGGGGAAGTCCTAAAACAATGACTGATGCATTTTAGACATGTATTTTAGAGTAGAGATTGTTTTGTGTCGTTTACTATTATGTTTGACTGTTTTATATCAACAGGATTGATAAAATTCTTTTAAATGTAGAAATAACGAAATCAGTAACACGTAAATTTATTCATAAAAAAATGGATGACAGTAATTTCCACAGTTCTAACATTCATAAGTAGTTCACACGCTATCGTAGATACAGACTAAACGGAAAACAAGAATTATACATGCAACAGAAATATTACGCGGCTGCTTACATCCCTTGCACTGTGTAAATTTTAAGTCCCCATACAGGCTATACTCGCGGCTTGATATCGGAAATTTCTTCTTGATTGTTCAATCCGCTGCAAATTTGGCAAAAAAACGGAATGAGGTCCGAGGTACATTTACACAAAATTTCATGAGGATTGAGTGAAGAGCTCGGGAGTTAGAATTTGTTTCTACAGTACATGTCAAACACGAAAATTAAAACTCAAATGCCAAAAAGTTCATAACTCTGTTAATAATGAACGAATTGGTCTGGTAATTAGTACGGTAATCTAGAATGGTACTAAGTTGAAATTAAAGGTCCGAGATAAAAGATCAAGTAAAATCGGGCCAGAAAAACTAAATGATTTTTTGAAGGGGGGGGGGGGTCGGTGACTTCTATATTAAACGGAAAATACTAAATTCCCAATATCACTAGAGTTTGAGGTACATGCTTGACCTTTATTTTGCTATTTACCAGCTAAACATGATTTGGAAATAGAATGAAAAATCCTTTGATTTTAAACAGACTCTTTTCTTCAATTTCTATATCCTCTTTTTCTTTTACAAAAAAATCATAAATGTATTGGACTTCTCGCCCTTGTTTTGTTTCTGATATATGTATAAGAGCTTTGATTGAAACATTTAGATCCCTCTTATCATGTAATTTGAGGGGCTAGCCCCTTTTTCTTGAAATCAATGAGAGGTCCCTTAATATAAAACACATTTTGTTCAACAAGTGTTTAGAAATTTGTTACTGTTTTTGAGATAATAGGGAAAAATTGTTTTAGGGGCCGACCCTTTATCTGCTTATAAGGACCATTAAACGAAACTTTGGTGGTTAAATATTATTACGAATATTATTCTGAGTATTTTCTCTTCTATAATGCATTTCAAAATATTTTTCCTTTTTAAGAAATAAATGATCAAAATATTGGACTTCTAGCCCCTTGAAAATCCAAATTATGTAACATATCAGAAAACTTTTAACAAATATAGGTAGATAACTGGAAGATAAACATTTTTGCTTCTATAATACATTACAAAATATTTTTCATTAAAGAGATATAGATAAAAGACTTTAGACCCCTTGTGGCCCCTAATATGAGGGGTCAGCCCCTTTTGCTTGGTGTCAGTTGAAAGATCTTTTATAGATTAATTTTTGATGCTCTACATGTGTTAGCAAAATATTGATTAGAAGAAAGATATTCGTGATCAAATCTCAAATTTCGTAAAAATTGTCAAAAAAATTTCACATCAACATTTTCAGTTCCGGGCGAGCTTCAAGGATGATGACTTCTGGTCAAATCTAAAACAAGCAAGCAAATCTACCATAACCACTCTATCTTGCATATAAATTTCAAGTCCCTAACTATAACAGTTTTTGAGGAGATGCGTGGACAATATCATGTTCCAAAATACATGAAAAAGGGAGATAATTCAGAAACGGAAGTGAATTTTCAGACAGGAAGTAAGATGCAAAGAGATATTCACCTAAGACATTATCCCTGTAAAAATCATTAAAATCCATTGAGAAATGGCTGAGAAATTAAGGGTGACTACCAAGAAAAAAAATAATAATATAGAAGAATGAGAACGCGTAGAAAAACAGTAAGGTCTTCCGCTGAAGACGGAAGACCTTAATAATAAAGGACTGTTTTTGTCTAAATCTTAAAGGAAGAGTGTTTTTCAACTTGTACTTCAGTCCAACAACCCCTTTATTTTGAGTATCTTAGTTAGAAAGTCAAAAAAAAAATGGAGAGAAGGAAATAGAGAGAAAGAACAAATCTTGGCTACACACAGCCTTTGCAGGTGTCATAACAGTATTTCATCAAAGGTTCGCGTCAAAACATGGCTGACGCGAAATAATTCCCGATTTTCTCTTTGAATTTGGGGCGTTTCCGCCCGGGACAGGAGCTGATTTGTATGAGATGAAAAACAACGTGTAAGATGTCTCACTACTCAGGTTTGGTAACAGTGCGAGGTCATTTGAAATATTAATGCGTGTTTGTGTCTGGAGGGGGATAAAAAGGACCGAGCTTGATTTTCGTCGTAAATAAATCGAAAGTAGAATTTTGAGGTGTGGATCTCGGATTCGGTTAACGACAATTAGGGGAAGTCCTAAAACAATGACTGATGCATTTTAGACATGTATTTTAGAGTAGAGATTGTTTTGTGTCGTTTACTATTATGTTTGACTGTTTTATATCAACAGGATTGATAAAATTCTTTTAAATGTAGAAATAACGAAATCAGTAACACGTAAATTTATTCATAAAAAAATGGATGACAGTAATTTCCACAGTTCTAACATTCATAAGTAGTTCACACGCTATCGTAGATACAGACTAAACGGAAAACAAGAATTATACATGCAACAGAAATATTACGCGGCTGCTTACATCCCTTGCACTGTGTAAATTTTAAGTCCCCATACAGGCTATACTCGCGGCTTGATATCGGAAATTTCTTCTTGATTGTTCAATCCGCTGCAAATTTGGCAAAAAAACGGAATGAGGTCCGAGGTACATTTACACAAAATTTCATGAGGATTGAGTGAAGAGCTCGGGAGTTAGAATTTGTTTCTACAGTACATGTCAAACACGAAAATTAAAACTCAAATGCCAAAAAGTTCATAACTCTGTTAATAATGAACGAATTGGTCTGGTAATTAGTACGGTAATCTAGAATGGTACTAAGTTGAAATTAAAGGTCCGAGATAAAAGATCAAGTAAAATCGGGCCAGAAAAACTAAATGATTTTTTGAAGGGGGGGGGGGGGTCGGTGACTTCTATATTAAACGGAAAATACTAAATTCCCAATATCACTAGAGTTTGAGGTACATGCTTGACCTTTATTTTGCTATTTACCAGCTAAACATGATTTGGAAATAGAATGAAAAATCCTTTGATTTTAAACAGACTCTTTTCTTCAATTTCTATATCCTCTTTTTCTTTTACAAAAAAATCATAAATGTATTGGACTTCTCGCCCTTGTTTTGTTTCTGATATATGTATAAGAGCTTTGATTGAAACATTTAGATCCCTCTTATCATGTAATTTGAGGGGCTAGCCCCTTTTTCTTGATATCAATGAGAGGTCCCTTAATATAAAACACATTTTGTTCAACAAGTGTTTAGAAATTTGTTACTGTTTTTGAGATAATAGGGAAAAATTGTTTTAGGGGCCGACCCTTTATCTGCTTATAAGGACCATTAAACGAAACTTTGGTGGTTAAATATTATTACGAATATTATTCTGAGTATTTTCTCTTCTATAATGCATTTCAAAATATTTTTCCTTTTTAAGAAATAAATGATCAAAATATTGGACTTCTAGCCCCTTGAAAATCCAAATTATGTAACATATCAGAAAACTTTTAACAAATATAGGTAGATAACTGGAAGATAAACATTTTTGCTTCTATAATACATTACAAAATATTTTTCATTAAAGAGATATAGATAAAAGACTTTAGACCCCTTGTGGCCCCTAATATGAGGGGTCAGCCCCTTTTGCTTGGTGTCAGTTGAAAGATCTTTTATAGATTAATTTTTGATGCTCTACATGTGTTAGCAAAATATTGATTAGAAGAAAGATATTCGTGATCAAATCTCAAATTTCGTAAAAATTGTCAAAAAAATTTCACATCAACATTTTCAGTTCCGGGCGAGCTTCAAGGATGATGACTTCTGGTCAAATCTAAAACAAGCAAGCAAATCTACCATAACCACTCTATCTTGCATATAAATTTCAAGTCCCTAACTATAACAGTTTTTGAGGAGATGCGTGGACAATATCATGTTCCAAAATACATGAAAAAGGGAGATAATTCAGAAACGGAAGTGAATTTTCAGACAGGAAGTAAGATGCAAAGAGATATTCACCTAAGACATTATCCCTGTAAAAATCATTAAAATCCATTGAGAAATGGCTGAGAAATTAAGGGTGACTACCAAGAAAAAAAATAATAATATAGAAGAATGAGAACGCGTAGAAAAACAGTAAGGTCTTCCGCTGAAGACGGAAGACCTTAATAATAAAGGACTGTTTTTGTCTAAATCTTAAAGGAAGAGTGTTTTTCAACTTGTACTTCAGTCCAACAACCCCTTTATTTTGAGTATCTTAGTTAGAAAGTCAAAAAAAAAATGGAGAGAAGGAAATAGAGAGAAAGAACAAATCTTGGCTACACACAGCCTTTGCAGGTGTCATAACAGTATTTCATCAAAGGTTCGCGTCAAAACATGGCTGACGCGAAATAATTCCCGATTTTCTCTTTGAATTTGGGGCGTTTCCGCCCGGGACAGGAGCTGATTTGTATGAGATGAAAAACAACGTGTAAGATGTCTCACTACTCAGGTTTGGTAACAGTGCGAGGTCATTTGAAATATTAATGCGTGTTTGTGTCTGGAGGGGGATAAAAAGGACCGAGCTTGATTTTCGTCGTAAATAAATCGAAAGTAGAATTTTGAGGTGTGGATCTCGGATTCGGTTAACGACAATTAGGGGAAGTCCTAAAACAATGACTGATGCATTTTAGACATGTATTTTAGAGTAGAGATTGTTTTGTGTCGTTTACTATTATGTTTGACTGTTTTATATCAACAGGATTGATAAAATTCTTTTAAATGTAGAAATAACGAAATCAGTAACACGTAAATTTATTCATAAAAAAATGGATGACAGTAATTTCCACAGTTCTAACATTCATAAGTAGTTCACACGCTATCGTAGATACAGACTAAACGGAAAACAAGAATTATACATGCAACAGAAATATTACGCGGCTGCTTACATCCCTTGCACTGTGTAAATTTTAAGTCCCCATACAGGCTATACTCGCGGCTTGATATCGGAAATTTCTTCTTGATTGTTCAATCCGCTGCAAATTTGGCAAAAAAACGGAATGAGGTCCGAGGTACATTTACACAAAATTTCATGAGGATTGAGTGAAGAGCTCGGGAGTTAGAATTTGTTTCTACAGTACATGTCAAACACGAAAATTAAAACTCAAATGCCAAAAAGTTCATAACTCTGTTAATAATGAACGAATTGGTCTGGTAATTAGTACGGTAATCTAGAATGGTACTAAGTTGAAATTAAAGGTCCGAGATAAAAGATCAAGTAAAATCGGGCCAGAAAAACTAAATGATTTTTTGAAGGGGGGGGGGGGGGGGGGTCGGTGACTTCTATATTAAACGGAAAATACTAAATTCCCAATATCACTAGAGTTTGAGGTACATGCTTGACCTTTATTTTGCTATTTACCAGCTAAACATGATTTGGAAATAGAATGAAAAATCCTTTGATTTTAAACAGACTCTTTTCTTCAATTTCTATATCCTCTTTTTCTTTTACAAAAAAATCATAAATGTATTGGACTTCTCGCCCTTGTTTTGTTTCTGATATATGTATAAGAGCTTTGATTGAAACATTTAGATCCCTCTTATCATGTAATTTGAGGGGCTAGCCCCTTTTTCTTGATATCAATGAGAGGTCCCTTAATATAAAACACATTTTGTTCAACAAGTGTTTAGAAATTTGTTACTGTTTTTGAGATAATAGGGAAAAATTGTTTTAGGGGCCGACCCTTTATCTGCTTATAAGGACCATTAAACGAAACTTTGGTGGTTAAATATTATTACGAATATTATTCTGAGTATTTTCTCTTCTATAATGCATTTCAAAATATTTTTCCTTTTTAAGAAATAAATGATCAAAATATTGGACTTCTAGCCCCTTGAAAATCCAAATTATGTAACATATCAGAAAACTTTTAACAAATATAGGTAGATAACTGGAAGATAAACATTTTTGCTTCTATAATACATTACAAAATATTTTTCATTAAAGAGATATAGATAAAAGACTTTAGACCCCTTGTGGCCCCTAATATGAGGGGTCAGCCCCTTTTGCTTGGTGTCAGTTGAAAGATCTTTTATAGATTAATTTTTGATGCTCTACATGTGTTAGCAAAATATTGATTAGAAGAAAGATATTCGTGATCAAATCTCAAATTTCGTAAAAATTGTCAAAAAAATTTCACATCAACATTTTCAGTTCCGGGCGAGCTTCAAGGATGATGACTTCTGGTCAAATCTAAAACAAGCAAGCAAATCTACCATAACCACTCTATCTTGCATATAAATTTCAAGTCCCTAACTATAACAGTTTTTGAGGAGATGCGTGGACAATATCATGTTCCAAAATACATGAAAAAGGGAGATAATTCAGAAACGGAAGTGAATTTTCAGACAGGAAGTAAGATGCAAAGAGATATTCACCTAAGACATTATCCCTGTAAAAATCATTAAAATCCATTGAGAAATGGCTGAGAAATTAAGGGTGACTACCAAGAAAAAAAATAATAATATAGAAGAATGAGAACGCGTAGAAAAACAGTAAGGTCTTCCGCTGAAGACGGAAGACCTTAATAATAAAGGACTGTTTTTGTCTAAATCTTAAAGGAAGAGTGTTTTTCAACTTGTACTTCAGTCCAACAACCCCTTTATTTTGAGTATCTTAGTTAGAAAGTCAAAAAAAAAATGGAGAGAAGGAAATAGAGAGAAAGAACAAATCTTGGCTACACACAGCCTTTGCAGGTGTCATAACAGTATTTCATCAAAGGTTCGCGTCAAAACATGGCTGACGCGAAATAATTCCCGATTTTCTCTTTGAATTTGGGGCGTTTCCGCCCGGGACAGGAGCTGATTTGTATGAGATGAAAAACAACGTGTAAGATGTCTCACTACTCAGGTTTGGTAACAGTGCGAGGTCATTTGAAATATTAATGCGTGTTTGTGTCTGGAGGGGGATAAAAAGGACCGAGCTTGATTTTCGTCGTAAATAAATCGAAAGTAGAATTTTGAGGTGTGGATCTCGGATTCGGTTAACGACAATTAGGGGAAGTCCTAAAACAATGACTGATGCATTTTAGACATGTATTTTAGAGTAGAGATTGTTTTGTGTCGTTTACTATTATGTTTGACTGTTTTATATCAACAGGATTGATAAAATTCTTTTAAATGTAGAAATAACGAAATCAGTAACACGTAAATTTATTCATAAAAAAATGGATGACAGTAATTTCCACAGTTCTAACATTCATAAGTAGTTCACACGCTATCGTAGATACAGACTAAACGGAAAACAAGAATTATACATGCAACAGAAATATTACGCGGCTGCTTACATCCCTTGCACTGTGTAAATTTTAAGTCCCCATACAGGCTATACTCGCGGCTTGATATCGGAAATTTCTTCTTGATTGTTCAATCCGCTGCAAATTTGGCAAAAAAACGGAATGAGGTCCGAGGTACATTTACACAAAATTTCATGAGGATTGAGTGAAGAGCTCGGGAGTTAGAATTTGTTTCTACAGTACATGTCAAACACGAAAATTAAAACTCAAATGCCAAAAAGTTCATAACTCTGTTAATAATGAACGAATTGGTCTGGTAATTAGTACGGTAATCTAGAATGGTACTAAGTTGAAATTAAAGGTCCGAGATAAAAGATCAAGTAAAATCGGGCCAGAAAAACTAAATGATTTTTTGAAGGGGGGGGGGGGTCGGTGACTTCTATATTAAACGGAAAATACTAAATTCCCAATATCACTAGAGTTTGAGGTACATGCTTGACCTTTATTTTGCTATTTACCAGCTAAACATGATTTGGAAATAGAATGAAAAATCCTTTGATTTTAAACAGACTCTTTTCTTCAATTTCTATATCCTCTTTTTCTTTTACAAAAAAATCATAAATGTATTGGACTTCTCGCCCTTGTTTTGTTTCTGATATATGTATAAGAGCTTTGATTGAAACATTTAGATCCCTCTTATCATGTAATTTGAGGGGCTAGCCCCTTTTTCTTGATATCAATGAGAGGTCCCTTAATATAAAACACATTTTGTTCAACAAGTGTTTAGAAATTTGTTACTGTTTTTGAGATAATAGGGAAAAATTGTTTTAGGGGCCGACCCTTTATCTGCTTATAAGGACCATTAAACGAAACTTTGGTGGTTAAATATTATTACGAATATTATTCTGAGTATTTTCTCTTCTATAATGCATTTCAAAATATTTTTCCTTTTTAAGAAATAAATGATCAAAATATTGGACTTCTAGCCCCTTGAAAATCCAAATTATGTAACATATCAGAAAACTTTTAACAAATATAGGTAGATAACTGGAAGATAAACATTTTTGCTTCTATAATACATTACAAAATATTTTTCATTAAAGAGATATAGATAAAAGACTTTAGACCCCTTGTGGCCCCTAATATGAGGGGTCAGCCCCTTTTGCTTGGTGTCAGTTGAAAGATCTTTTATAGATTAATTTTTGATGCTCTACATGTGTTAGCAAAATATTGATTAGAAGAAAGATATTCGTGATCAAATCTCAAATTTCGTAAAAATTGTCAAAAAAATTTCACATCAACATTTTCAGTTCCGGGCGAGCTTCAAGGATGATGACTTCTGGTCAAATCTAAAACAAGCAAGCAAATCTACCATAACCACTCTATCTTGCATATAAATTTCAAGTCCCTAACTATAACAGTTTTTGAGGAGATGCGTGGACAATATCATGTTCCAAAATACATGAAAAAGGGAGATAATTCAGAAACGGAAGTGAATTTTCAGACAGGAAGTAAGATGCAAAGAGATATTCACCTAAGACATTATCCCTGTAAAAATCATTAAAATCCATTGAGAAATGGCTGAGAAATTAAGGGTGACTACCAAGAAAAAAAATAATAATATAGAAGAATGAGAACGCGTAGAAAAACAGTAAGGTCTTCCGCTGAAGACGGAAGACCTTAATAATAATAATAAAAAAAAACAATAGAATAACAAGAGGGTCTTCCGTTGAAAACGGAAGACCCTAAAAAGAAACCGAACGAAAACAATATTATTCCAATGGAAGACCTTAATAATAATTAAAATAAAAATAATAATATTTTATCTTTTATAGCTTGTTGTAACAACTGAAATACTAGAGACTGTATATTCCGAAAAAAAAATATTTTGTTTGAAAAAATTTTAAAGTCAGAGTTTTAACTTTACGCTGTAATGGTTTTATTTTCACATTTCATATATTTTTTTTTTGTCAGAAAAAAAACTTGTTCATGATGATAATAAGATATGAAGACACTAATATGCAGATTAACAAAATGCAATCTCGCCTTACAGATCGAGTGGTGCAATTTGTTTTGTCCGCACAAAATTTTAAATTTCATATCTGCAACGTAACGTTTTTGTTAAATTTTATATTATCAAACTTATCAAGTAGAGCAGGAATAAGTTTTACCATATTTACACAAGGCAGCACAAGGAAGTGTGCAGGCTGGTTGTTCAAATCCATACTGGGGTATTGGACAACCTTTGAATAAAAGCTTGTAATTGTTATATGTTCCACTTAACTGTTGAATGATTATACGTTGTTTTTTCTTCATACTAAATTTCGAGTACCATAAACTTCTATTTCACAGAGGTCAACAAAGGCGTATTGACTGTAATCTTCTGGATAGCTGATTCCTGGGCGTCTCTCATTGTAAAATATTACATACCGACCAACAGCAGAGCAGAAAAAATCCACAATGGAAGGTATCGTATACTTGTTGTATTTTCTCTCATGATAACAAATAACGCCATGATTGTAATCAGTCGTATTCGAAACGGCAACTGAAAACCCTAAAAGTCTTCTTGTAAACCCGTTGTTGACATCTAAAAAATCAATGCATTTCTTATTATGAATAAGTACACCAATAGTGCATTTTGATCATTTATCTATCAAATTTATCTCACCCCATTTTTTATTATCCGTTCTTGAGTAGATAACAATGCGTTCAATGCGACGATAATTTTCTAAATCTACCCTCCACATTACAAACGACTGGCCATCTTGAGTAGAAGTGCACTGACTGCTGAGTATATTAAGATCACTTTTTTTACCATCAACGAGTCTGTAACTTGGTTGTCCGTCAAAAAGTGAATGCAGTTGAAAAGTCGGGCGATGCAATGCCATATTAACTGCGCAAAGAAATAATTTAAAAAAATAAATAAATAAATTTAATCTATCTTAAATGTGAACAAAATCAATTTGAGTCATTTTAGAAAGAAAAATAAACACTTTTTAACTTTTTTATTGAAAAAATAATCCTTTTTTTTCGAATGAAAAAAATAATGACTTACCTTTTAACCGATAGTATGTGGATCTTGACCAGATAATACTATCATTTTGTTTTTTATTAAGAGTGGTTTTGGTTTGTGTGAAACATGTATAATATTTCATGATTTGTTTAATGAAATTCTACCGTGTAATTTTAAATTGTACATACTTCTTTCATAATTATCACAGAATTGTCCGGAAAAACCAAGCCGACAGTCTCCAAGACATTCTCCAGACACAATGCTGCAATGGTGACAGTTAACTGGACAAGTCTTTGAGCAATGCACACCATAGAACCCTAGAGGACAACCTTGTTAAAAGGAAAGCAAGGCTGGTAGTAAAAGTCATAACCATTATAAAACGCTTGTTAAACATGTCACCCTATCAGTCTATGACGTACTGCCCTGCATTACTGATATTTTAAATAAGAGGTATAAAATCCAATGTAATTTAAACATTTTTGAAGAAGAATAAGCATGAATTGTAATAAACTATTATTCTATATAGTAGTTTATACCATACACCTCCATTTCGCATAGATTTATTTGTGCCTTTGTAGAATAGCCAGGTTTTGTGGACAGATTGCCTTCTCTGGTGTTAAAAAAGATCACATATCGACCTGGCATGGTGCATTCTATGGTCAGACTTGACGGAATAGTTGACGGTGTATACGTCGTGTCGTGATAACACAGGTACCCGTCCTCCTTGACTGTTGTATTCGACACATAGACAGAAAATCCAAGAAAGGTGCCTGCCAAATCACTGTTTGCTAAAACAGAAGAAGAATTGGAGAGAGAAACAAAAACTTGATTAACAAATTTCTACCAGGGTAGAGATCGCATAAGCAGAAATTTAGATGATACATTTTCTGAATCTGGGTACATTGGAGCATTTTGAATGCCACGAAAGTTACTACGAATTCTAATAGTTATTTATTCGATTTTTCTACGATTTCAGAGTAATTTTTAATCCACTCACCAAATGACATTTCATCGGTTCTATAATGTATGACTATTTTATGAATACTCTGAATTGTACCGAGGTCCACTAGCCAAGTGACATCGGCGTTCGACTCCAAAGACACCGCACACTGGCCTCCGCTTTCTGATAGATTTCCACACAATCCGTCTACAGCTTTAGAGGAGGGGTACTTCTCTGAAGTCTGCCAGGTATGTTTCTCACATGCCAGATTCATGTCTATATCGGATCATAAAGCAGTCTTTAGGATTTGTTAAAGTGTCAGTATTTATTGCCGCATTGACTTCTTAATCGTTAAAAACATTCTGAAATACCAATTATTTGCCCACTGGTTAGTATTGGCCTTTTTAAGGTAATTCAAGTTGTTAACTCATTCATATTACTTTTCCTACTGTTTTGTTGTTTTTTTTTTGATAATTTAACTTCACTTCTTTTTTCTCAAATAATATAAACCCATTCAATATCCATACATTTGTTTTGTTTTTGTTAATCGTGTATTAATATTTGACACAAAGGAAATTTCAAAAGCAATCAATAGATTTCCTCTAGATAACGGTGAATTTTAGAATATAACTGAAATGTATAAAAATCTCTAATTTGCTTTCTCATCCTGCTAAAAATACAATTTACATATTGGTTTGAACCAAAACATACAATACATGTACTTACAACCTTCCACAGTAAAGTAAACACACATAAGAGTGACCAAAGTGAATGAAATAGTTTTTAACACCATCACCATTGCTCTGTTAGGAGAATCTCGTTCTATAAATCGATCCTACCGAAACAGTGTTGTTTCCTGTATAGTTCTATCAGATGTCGTGTCACAAAGTCTATTTATTTTGACTCCTACGAGTACACCCATCTTTCACAAACTATGTTCTCATCAAACAAAAGTGCATATCATTTGTGCGTATGTGAATAAACAACTTATTTCCCGATATACATCATTATTCCTTTATTTTATTACACTAAGTCGCCCATTAATGGCAGTTATGACTGAATGCCTTTTTAAAAGTTGGGATCATTTGAATACATGATCGTGTAACGTGCGGGATCGTGTGTGTATCAGGGAAATTGGTTTGCGTTTTTTACCGTGCGTGTTCGTGGGTGATCGTGCGGTTTATTCGTTTTGTAAACTTTCTTACGGAATGCCATGATTTATTCTGAAAACAACGACAAGTAGTTTTTGTAAAACTATGTGAATTTCAAACTTTTTTTTTAATAGAAGAACATTGATTCTTTTTTTTATATAGAACAACATTCATTACCTCTTTCGTCGTTAAATACGTTTAGTAACAATCTCCGTAGTTCATTCAATCCTTTGTTGGTCGAGTTAGATTTGCATAATTTTATAATCAGCCTATATCAAGCATTTATTGTGTTTTGACACATAATTTTAATCATATTAGCAAGAGCAACACGCTGAATGAAAGCGGTCAAGCTTACCCATGCCCCGTTTTAAAGTAAACGATTATTCTTCTTTCAAATGAGAATACGATACGCATTCCTATCTTTTTTTCTTCCTAGACGTGAACTTCGAAGCTTCATATCGTGCCCATTTCTGAACGGTTTTTGCTCAAATGTTCAACTAATAGACATTAAACAACACTATCTTAATCAATTCATAAATTTTAAAAATCCTTTTCCGTTAACGAGTTACCCTTTTAAAATTTTTTAGAAAATTGGATTTGGTTTCCAGACAAAGGTTCCAAGACTTTGATTGCAAGGAATGTGAATCCAACGAATTGAATAACAGAGACATTGTCGTTGTGCACATCGGTTTTTGTTTTTGGATTACGTTTTTTTAGGGGAATTTATGGGTAAAAAAAAAATAGGATTCAAAAAGTGCAAAAATTAGACATGTTTTCCTTTGTATCTTTTAAACGAAGAATATCTTGTCAAGACAAGTAGAATAAACGTTGTGCAGAATATCAAGGGCTTTCATTTTACACCAATAAAAAGGGCTGGAGTTTTAGGAGTTTAAGTCACTGGTGTTAAGTTCTCATAGTGGACAATCCTTAAAAACGGGAATCGGAAAACAAAACATTATTTTTCTTTTCTAGTAAAACACAAAATACGGTTTTAAAAAAATCGATGATTTGCATTGTAGTAATAAACTGCATGCATTTTAAATCTACCTTGAGTCAGAGCTGAGTGTGTGTACCATTACGTAATCTATCCCTCACCCGCGGCCGAGAAAAAAATTATGGTCGCGGCTCGACTACCTGGCGGTCAGCGGCTCGACTACCTGGCGGTCAGCGGTTATCTAATACACGAGAGTTGCGTCTCCCATATATGAGTTTATTTAGCTGCGAACTCAAGAATTGTTTTAGGTTTGATTTCACATACAAGTAAATGGATTAAACGATAGGGTGTCAAGTAAGAAATTGTTCACTTAATTAATAAAAGCAATGTCATTCTTAGTCTATAGCAATATCAAACATAGATCAATTGTGGGTTTTAAGTTAAAAATAAAGAACTTCTCTTTGATAGATATTAGTCATTATACTGCAAAATTATCAAATCTGCCTGGGTTCTGTGCTGTGTAGCGTGTACCTTAAGGAAATCTATCCTTCGCCGAGGAGATCAGCCACGGCTGCACTACATAGCGTTAAAAATCAAATTAAATCATAATCAAATTTTCATGTTACATCTTTGCAGTGGGTGCTGACACGATAAAAGAATGTCCTGAATTGAGACATTCGACGATTATTTTAAAGAAAATCCACGTGAGGTTTTTAGCAACTTTAGATTAGATTCTATCGGTCACATATTAATCATGTCTGTAGTTTTTCTACATGGTCGTTCGTTTTATTGTGAAAACGAACTTATTGCTGCGCCCCCTCACCCTCCTCCTACCCGCTGCTAAGTGCTCGCACTGGATTTTTTTTTTAAATTGGCGAAACTATTTCCAGATCTGACGAAAATTATTTTTGATGACTTATTATGTATAGCATTTTCTCCTCATCGTGTTTCACTTTCCCACCCGTTTGTTTATTCTGTCAGTCTCTGTTAATTCAGTCGCCACGTGCGACCGAAAATCTTTCGTCGCTTCAGCTCACACAGCTCAGAGCTCCAGGTCATCAAAATTTATGAAATTGAGTAACAGTTGGAAGGGTGTTTTCACTACAGTGGTCAATTGTTAAGCAATAAGACTTCTTATGATCTTCCCATTAAAGGTGTGGGATCGTAATCTGAGAATGTAGCTAATAAACTAAACCTATTCATTTGTCGATGTGATTTTTTTCAAAAGAAATTACAGGCTTTAAATAAAATGCATGCATATGATATAACAAGAAACACCCAGATTGTTTTGCATTTTACTATATGTACAGCAATACACCTTGACCACCTTACCTACAGCAATGCAAATGAGGGTGCAACCTTAATGTACACATGCATGTTAGTATAGTTCTGGAAACTATTAATCTTGTATTTTAATATACTGGGTATTGTTCTACTAAAATTAGTATTCCATCGGATGTAGCTAACCTTGTAAGTAAATGCAGTTGCATTACAACCTCGTACTACACAACTGCAATAAAAGGGTTTTTTTAAAATCAATTTTCATACAATTAGCAATAAATAAAATTCCCAATAGCACACATATATCTCACTTAAGAGTAACTTTGAGAAAAGCATATAGTTTTGGGAGGCAGATATGTCGCTTTATTATAGTATGCAAGTCAAGTGAACTATCTTGGTTTTTCAAAGAAATAAAAAAATTGTCGACACTAGACGATAAGTTTCCGGGCTTCAGTGGTGTCAGAAATTGACAACAGAAAACGTTTTCTTAATCCTTATGAAAGCGGAATCACCTCAGCACAAAAACTGTGTGAAACAACAAACATACCAAGGATTACAGTGTATGACAATTTGAAAAGATTTCGTGAAGGGAAGTCCGAGATACGGTGCCCGGGATCTGGCAGGATGAAAATTATTGACGTGAATGACAACAGACAGGCTGCACAAATTGCTGCTTCTCATCCGCAATGGTCAGCACAGCAAATTGCAAATGAATGTGCAAGAAGAGGATCAGCGTTAGTGTCAAAATGGAGTATGGGCCGGACTCTGTGTAAACAGATAGCCATGCTATGACCTTGAATTGCTAGTATTACATAATGGTCACTATGATATTTATGTGTACCTAAATACTGCACACTGAATGGTATTAATGATAATCAACAGAATGAACTCTGTGACTCTGGTAGCAATGCGTAGTATTCCTAAATGATGTTATGAAACTAGGTGCATAATACGGGCATAATAATATCCAAATTGAGAGTTTAACAACAAGTGACATATTTGGCGATTCTGTGTCTGCAACGATAGCTCTAGTACTCTATATTGACTCATGTATTGTGTATTCTATACATTAACCTTTGTAACCTTTTATGCCGTGTATGAATGAACGTATTGTGAGTAAGTGATGCCTCATACTAGGTGGGGGACTCCAAGACCCAGGACTCGGAGACTCAAATCCTGCATCCAGACTCTTTCATTGGCAGTTTTGACGGTTTTGTTACTTTATTTAGGAATAAACTATTAATCTTAATTTTGAACACTGAATGTTCACTCATGATCGTCGTAAATGGGCCGAACTAGTCAAAACTGTTCATCATAAGTAAAATGTTATATATACCCATGCAAAATGATGTTGAGGAGAGAGATAGATCCCACATATAGATAGAATCCGCTTATTGAGATAGATTATGAGACTCCTGATTTGGGCTGCTATTAGCTGATGTAATTGTAACTATACGATCACGCTTAATAAAACCGCTTGAGAAAGAAATACTGGACTTGTCATCACTAAGTTTGAGCTGACCCTCAATTGGATCCGTAAGACGGAAGGCTTACATGAACTTTCTTGGTGCCAGTGACCAGGACCGAGCGAAGTTCAATATCGAATAAGGTAAGAACCATTTCTATTTGTCTCTTATAGCTATCTCGAAGTAAACAACTTTGTCTAAGCAACCAATATGGCGACAGGTGATGGGTTTGATAAAAAAGAATTTAAAAATCAAATGGAGCAATTAGAAAAACAATTCGCGGGGTTGGGTCAGAACAAAGAATATAAAGGGCAAGAAACAGATCAAAAGTCCCTAGAAAAAGAGCAAATTAAACAAAATACTTTTGAAACATATCATGATGCTAGGCCGTATGAAACTCGTGAACCTCGACACCGAGTCCCAGATCAGGATAATGATAAAGATTTTTTCATTGGTCAAGTTAAAGCTATAACAGCTGCACTCTCAGTGCCCCTATCTTCTGTGATAACTCATTTTGAGTGAGATGCTCAAAAATTTAAAAAGTGGATAAAGGAAGTTGAAAAGTACAGTGTTATGTCTGGGAAACAAGGTCATGAGATCCCCATGCTTGCATACATAACGAGTAAGGGTTCAGTGGGGGATTATATTAAAAGGTATTTAGATGAAACAGATGCGTCTGAAGAAATCCCATCTTGGAACGATCTTAAGGAATCCCTTAAAATAGATTTGCAGAAATAACAGACCCCCAACACGCGTTAGCAGTAATGCGTAAGACTCGACAAAATTCAAATGAAAGTGTTCAGTTGTTCGCCGAGAGACTATTACAAATCGCGGAAGACGCCTACAGTAATGACAGACTAAAAGATCCTTTGATACAACAACAGTTAGTAGATATCTTTTGTGACGGCTTGACATTCGACTATCTCAGAATAAAAATTTTGCGAGAAAACCCTAAAGACTTAGAATCCGCAATTCAAATAGCAATGCGAGAACAAAATCTGAGACAGAGGCTAGCGATAAGAGGGTCAAATATGACAGAAATAGTACAAAGTAATGACAACAGACGAACTCTCTCAAATTTTGATACTACTCTTCCCTTATTAAAGGATAGAGCAGATAATCTTACCTCCTAGAAAAAGAGCAAATTAAACAAAATACTTTTGAAACATATCATGATGCTAGGCCGTATGAAACTCGTGAACCTCGACACCGAGTCCCAGATCAGGATAATGATAAAGATTTTTTCATTGGTCAAGTTAAAGCTATAACAGCTGCACTCTCAGTGCCCCTATCTTCTGTGATAACTCATTTTGAGTGAGATGCTCAAAAATTTAAAAAGTGGATAAAGGAAGTTGAAAAGTACAGTGTTATGTCTGGGAAACAAGGTCATGAGATCCCCATGCTTGCATACATAACGAGTAAGGGTTCAGTGGGGGATTATATTAAAAGGTATTTAGATGAAACAGATGCGTCTGAAGAAATCCCATCTTGGAACGATCTTAAGGAATCCCTTAAAATAGATTTGCAGAAATAACAGACCCCCAACACGCGTTAGCAGTAATGCGTAAGACTCGACAAAATTCAAATGAAAGTGTTCAGTTGTTCGCCGAGAGACTATTACAAATCGCGGAAGACGCCTACAGTAATGACAGACTAAAAGATCCTTTGATACAACAACAGTTAGTAGATATCTTTTGTGACGGCTTGACATTCGACTATCTCAGAATAAAAATTTTGCGAGAAAACCCTAAAGACTTAGAATCCGCAATTCAAATAGCAATGCGAGAACAAAATCTGAGACAGAGGCTAGCGATAAGAGGGTCAAATATGACAGAAATAGTACAAAGTAATGACAACAGACGAACTCTCTCAAATTTTGATACTACTCTTCCCTTATTAAAGGATAGAGCAGATAATCTTACCTCAGTAGAAACAAGGCATGTAGAACCAATGGAAATTGACCATGCGCGTTATAGTAGGTGTTTTAAATGCAAACAGACGGGTCATAGGGCTCGATTTTGTACTCAAAATAAACCCCAAGTCAGGTCCTGTCCTCAAATAAATAAACGACCCAGTCAAAACAAACCCGTCCATAATGTAGAGCAGAAACCCCGTTCGCCTGTGGAATGTTGGAATTGTGGTAAAGTAGGTCATGTGCGTGCAGATTGTTGGGGCTCGCATATGTATCAAAGAGCGCAGCAAAATCGGGGCAGACCTTCAAATCGTCAAGGCCGAACATATAAATCTGGCGACCAAGTAAATAGGGGATCGTCTCAAAATTTCAAATCGCGTTCTTATTTTGACAAACAAAAACAGGAAAATTAAGACGTTCTTCCTTCGTTGAAGCCCGAAGAAAGAACTTTAAACAAAGACCTACATATGAAATTAATTTTACTTACAACCCCAGTAGCTGTTTATTAAAAGTAGGTAAAAATAAATTTAGAGCTTTGGTAGGTACAGGTGCAGCCGTATCTCTTATTAGTAAAAAAAATGTATGAAAATCTATTTCCCCGCCCCAAGTTGTTTAATAATGATATCCCCTCTTTACAAGCAGCAAATGGCAATTCTTTAATTGCGATAGGGTATGTAAATATTTCCTTTAAGATTTCAGGGTTAACTTTAGACCACAAACTTTGTGTGACAAAGGGACTCAACCGAAACATGATTCTCGGTCGTGATTGGCTCAAGAAAAACAATGTTCGTTTATACTTTGATCTTGGACTCATGCGTATTAATGGCAAAGTATACGCGGAACTTAAAGAAGATTTACACATCTCAACTATTGTAAGAACTCGTAAGAAACTTATTATGAGACCAAACACGGTGACTGTATTCTATGGAAAAAAAAATAACAATTTTCCTCTGGAAAAAAATGACTTGGTTGAAGTGAACAGCATTGACAATAACTGCATTATGGAAGACCCAGGACTATATTTAAAAGACGCCGTTTGTATAGTTCGGAAAGATAAGAAAGTTCCAATGATCTTCGTTAACCAAACTAACACAAATTATAAAATTCCAAGAGGCTACATAGTAGGACGAATTACCGCATTAAAACAGAAGGAAATCTCAGAAATACAGACTACTCAAGACACAAAAGAAATTGATGTACCTAAAAGATTTTAACACTCAATCAAAAGACTTGTGAGCAAAAACAATGATTTATTTGCAAAGAAAGACAGTGACCTTGGAGTGACTGATACTGTTAAAATGAAGATAGAGACTGGAGATCACCACTCAATAAAGAACAGACTCTACCTTGTACCCTTAAATAAAAGACAGATACTTGACAAGGCCATACTGGAAATGATGGACGCAAAGATTATTGAGAGATCACAATCGCCTTGGTCATTTCCCTTAGTAGTGGTGAAAAAAAAGGACGGATCAGACCGGATGTGCGTTGACTTTAGAAGCTTGAATAAGATAGTGAAACCCGTATCATTCCCGCTACCGTTGATTGATGACATCCTATGTTTACTAGGTAAGGCAAAATATTTCACTGCACTAGACTTAAAGAGTGGATATTGGCAAGTGAAATTAGAAGATTCAAGTAAAGAAAAAACGGCC
The DNA here is from genome assembly GCF_963853765.1 of Magallana gigas. NCBI lineage: Eukaryota > Metazoa > Mollusca > Bivalvia > Ostreida > Ostreidae > Magallana > Magallana gigas. The sequence continues at coordinate 66,350,134 of NC_088853.1, read as the reverse complement.
TTTGCATGTCACAAAGGACTATTCCAATTCAACCGGATGCCATTTGGGTTGAGTAATGCACCGGCAGTCTTTCAAGAGCTGATGAACATAGTTCTTCAAGGACAAGAGGAGTTTGCCATCGCATACCTGGATGACATTCTTATATTCTCAGAGACACCGGAAGATCATCTTCGTCATATTCAAGACGTTTTCAACCGCTTAAGAAAGCATGGACTTAAAATGAAGCTAAAGAAATGTAGTTTCTTCAAGGAACAAACTGAATATCTTGGTTTCATTATTGATGAACATGGCGTTACACCTGATCCAAAGAAAGTCGACGCTATAAGAACGTTACCAGCGCCCACTACAGTCCGAGAAGTTCGTGGCTTTATAGGTATGTGTAGTTATTACAGGAGATTTATACCGAACTTCTCTAAGATTGCAGAACCATTGATTGACTTAACCAGAAAATTTGCAAGGTTTAAATGGACACCGTGTGGCCAAAAAGCGTTTGATTTTATTAAAGAAAGTTTAACGGTAGTGCCTTTGCTAGCATATCCAGATACTAATAAGCCGTACATCCTGTACACCGATGCCAGCGACAATTGTATTGGAGCGTGCCTTACTCAAAAGACAGAGGAGGGAGAAGATAAGCCAATATATTACTTATCCCACAAGCTGAGTAAAACTCAAGAAAAGTGGTCAACCATAGAAAAGGAGGCATTTGCAATCCATTAAGCCCTTCAGAAGTTAGACCATTATTTACACGGTGCTCAGTTTACAATTAGAACAGACCATAAGCCGCTCAAGTATATCTTAGAATCTCCAATGCAAAATAAGAAAATTCAACTATTGGCATTAAGTATTGCAGGATATAACTGTAAGGTAGAGTACATAGAAGGAAGATTTAACTGCTGTGCAGATCTCTTATCCAGATTATCGACAGTCAACCTCGAGTGTGAAGAGGAAGAACAATCAGAGCATGATGAACCAGATGTTAAGGACTATTTCTTTGAAGTGAACGTACTTAACTCCAATGCCTTTTCGCCTAAGAGATTGGCCAGATGTGAAGTTAATCAACACGACGAATTGGTCAAACCCTTTATTGATCTACCAGAGGATATCAACATCAAAGAAAGTCAACAACACGACGAGCAGATCAAGAAACTGAAGAATCGGTTAAATAAAGGAACAGCAACGGCAACCGAAGAAAAGAAGTTTTTGGAAATTGATGGTTTAATGTACTATCTTTCAGATGGAGACTCAGAAGGCCGAAGACTTCGCCTATATGTACCACGTGAGTTAGAACTTTTAGTAGTGCAGCAGTATCATGACGGACTTGGACATATGGGAGTGGACATATGACGTAATCAGACAAAAGTACTACATACCAAATTTGTACAAAAGGTTATACTCTTATATAGAAGGATGTATAGTATGCCAAACGAGGAGCAATAAGAAAAATCAATCTCCACTTCAAGAGACAGATATACCACCTTTTCCAATGGCTAAAGTAGGACTTGATCTATCATGACCATATCCAACATCCTTGTCGGGAAACAAGTACATAGTTGCTTTTATTGACATTTACTCTGGTTGGCCAGAAGCTTTTCCCGTTCCTGATAAGTCAGCTGACAACATAGTACATCTAATCTTAGAAGAAATATATCCAAGATATGGCTGTCCTCTTCAAATCCTCACAGACAACGGAACAGAAAATGTGAATATGAAAGTGGAAGAAACTTTAAAAGAATTGAATATCAACCATATCAAAACATCTTATTACAGCCCTCAAGGTAATGGTAAAGTAGAACGATTTCATAGAACTCTACATGACGTGATGGCTAAGAAAACAACAGACAACGCTCAAACATGGGATATACATCTTAATCAGACGTTGGCAGCCATTCGTTTCCATCCTAACGATTCGTCAAAGTGTTCCCCATATTACCTTATGTGCAACAGAGACGTCGTATTACCTCTTGATACGTTAATGAAACCTCGAAGGAGATATGCGGGAGAAGATCAACACAAGATCGCCCTACAAGAACAACATAAAGCTTTCCTGCTAGTACATCGTAATATGAAGGAAGCCAAGAAGAAACAGAAAGCTCAGGCCAATAAGAAAATCAAAGACGAAAATGTTCAGGTAGGTGACCATGTCTACCTTAAGAACAACAGGAAACAAAATAAATTAGATAAAAAGTGGCTACCATATTATCGAATCACAGAGCAGAAAGGACCAGTTAGTTTCGTGGTGAGAGATCAATTGACTGGATTACATGTAACCACCAAATGTCATGCACGACAATTATGACTGGCAGATATTTCGCACTGGCCCCTGTCATCAACTACTGAAGATGGTGGAAGAACTCTAAGAAAAACTAACTATGTGGTGCCACCAGAAGATGAATCGTCGTCAGAAAATGAAGACATGCAACCAGAACCATTGGAAAGAGCTATACAGTCCAAACAATGGGAAAGAGAGGGATCTTCAGACGAAGAGGATATTCCCATAGCAGAACTTCAAAGACGTATAAGAGCTAAGAAGATCATGGATGATCAGCAGTATAAACACGAGAATGATCAGACCGTAGATTCAGAATCGGATGAGACCCATGAGTCAAAACAATGTGATGAAAATAGTGGTCAAGACTATGAAATACCCTTAGATAACCCCAATGTACCCTTAGATGAAAATATGGAAATAGATGAAAAAGTCCCTAAAGTAGGTCGAGGCTTCAAACCAATCCCCAAACCGCGTAAATCAATCCCTAAGCCCTGTAGAGAAAATAGCACAAAAGTATGTGTTGGCTATTATGAAGGAACTAACCAAATTAATAAACTAAATAATTTATATTATTGTATAATGTAGATGTAAATAATCTTGAATAAGCTTAGCTTTGTATATATTGCACGCTTTTAAAAAGGTATGACAGGATGACCCCCTGTGACATTAAAACATGTATTGAGATACGCCGACTAGCAAACGCGGACATAACACCTCGGTTATTTATATAAATATGCGGAGTTGAAGAGATTTAACATATACTCAAAATACATGAGACAGCGACTAAGTAAAGAAACTATAAAACTATTTTTTGTACGTGTGATTTTTGAAAGTGATTTAAAAATTATTGGTAAAAATAATCATATATTACAATCGACATCCTGAGTATGGGACAAGGTTGCTCAGATTTTCATGGTTTAATGTCTTAAGACTAAAGTTTTCCCTATGAATTCACTTATGGCGGAATTGCCAGTAATTAATTTGCAACCCATGAAAACCTCGTCTTGGGTGGGAAGCCCCTGGTTTTATGTGTGTTTAACTTTGGCAGTAACAATAACGATAGGACTTTGTATAAGGAAACGTAAAACTATTAAAAAGTGGGTTGGTATATGCTGTAGTGGTTGCTGGACAGGTTGTCGAAAAAGGGGTAGTGACGGAGATAAGAAAGGTTCTTCCAAAGACACTGTATTTTGTTGTGAGAATCCAGAGAAAAGGACCTCTAGCGACATTATTGAACTTGAACCAATCCCGAAAGTCACTAGGATCCAAGAGAAACCCCGACGAGGCGGAAGAATCGCAACTCGCAAATTGACCAGTAACACGGGGACAATTTCGACTAAACTAGCACAACCATTTCTTGGAGAGGAGGAAAATGAAGACTATCCATGGACCAAATACTATCGACCGGACCCAGAGCTGGCACGTAAATACCTGGAAGAGAAGGCCGCGATGTCTACGCAACAGAGGAACGCAGGAGACGCTCCGCGAGAAGTCGTCTCGCCATCCGCGCCGACCCTCTATCCACGGGTGCCGATGATGGATGAATAATTAAGCTACAGCCGCGAAGAAGTTGTGTATTCCTTATGAAAGGATTGTGAAATTTAGCGAAAATTAAAAAATGTGAAATGTGTTAAAGTAGAAATGTGCATTATCTTGTGCTAATGTAAATCTTGTATTTGTTGATTCACTCTGGAGAAATTCAGGAAGAAACCGATGGACTCCGAACTTATGACGCTAACCTCGCCCCTCTGAAGGAAGAGATATTTTTGTGAACTTATAAGCATGCACTGACTTTGTATATATATGTGACATCAAGCTTAACCATACTTAGTATTACTTTGATGATGAATTACGATTATATTCAACTATGGTTAATTCATCTTGGTCATTATTATCATACTTCATTCATTATTGTTTTCATGATTGTAATGCGATATAATCAAGCTATATGATTTTATGAACATGTATACATCCTGGTAATAGATTTGTTTTTATAGATGAATGGTGTTCCAAGCCGGAGGTGGAAACATGTCACTTGTTACTATCTCTTAACAAAGATGTTCTGACTGGTATGTCACTAGGAAGTTCGTCTGATCAAGGGTAGATCAAGGACGCTCTCCTATTTCGGGCGCCAGGCATGAGAAATCTCCCTTCGGGATATTTCTTTTGTTTGGGGGACGTATGTAAACAGATAGCCATGCTATGACCTTGAATTGCTAGTATTACATAATGGTCACTATGATATTTATGTGTACCTAAATACTGCACACTGAATGGTATTAATGATAATCAACAGAATGAACTCTGTGACTCTGGCAACAATGCGTAGTATTCCTAAATGATGTTGTGAAACCAGGTGCATAATACGGGCATAATAATATCCAAATTGAGAGTTTAACAACAAGTGACATATTTGGCGATTCTGTGTCTGCAACGATAGCTCTAGTACTTTATATTGACTCATGTATTGTGTATTCTATACATTAACCTTTGTAACCTTTTATGCCGTGTATGAATGAACGTATTGTGAGTAAGTGATGCCTCATACTAGGTTGGGGACTCCGAGACCCAGGACTCGGAGACTCAAATCCTGCATCCAGACTCTTTCATTGGCAGTTTTGACGGTTTTGTTACTTTATTTAGGAATAAACTATTAATCTTAATTTTGAACACTGAATGTTCACTCATGATCGTCGTAAATGGGCCGAACTAGTCAAAACTGTTCATCATAAGTGAAATGTTATATATACCCATGTAAAATGATGTTGAGGAGAGAGATAGATCCCACATATAGATAGATTCCGCTTATTGAGATAGATTATGAGACTCCTGATTTGGGCTGCTATTAGCTGATGTAATTGTAACTATACGATCACGCTTAATAAAACCGCTTGAGAAAGAAATACTGGACTTGTCATCACTAAGTTTGAGCTGACCCTCAATAGGATCCGTAAGACGGACGGCTTACATCTGGCTCGCAGTAATTATTTTAAATCTGTGCCGCGAAAGGTGCCACTAATGACCGCGGAGAAGAAACGTAAAAGAGAGGCATGGTGTATCGCTCTTCAGAAATACAATTTCGATAATGTGATTTTTACGGACGAAAGTCGATTTCAGTTCTACAGATGTAAAAGGTGGGCAAAATTTGGACATTGCACAGGGCGAAAAACCATCTTTAAGCAAGTCCTTAAAGGTGGCTTAAAGGTTACTTAAAGGAGCTTAAAGGCTATACAACCTTTAAGCCGCCTTTAAGTCACCTTTAAGCAAGTGCTTATAGGTCCTTAATGTCCAAACTTCTTTAAGCCACCTTTAAGCCATCTTTAAGTGGCATTTACGCTCTCTTTACACTGCCTTTACACTGTCTTTAAGTGGCCTTTAAGTCAATATTGATCAAGCTGAACAATATAAACATATATTAAATGCAAAAGCTCTTTTATAGAGATGGGAGGGGGTCATCCGAGTGATAATATAATTTCCAAGGAAGGGGGAATGTGTTCCAGGCGGTTTTAATCGACTATCGTCGCTCCATTAAACACAGATCGCTATCATCAGCACCGCTCCGATGGACACAGATTGCCGTTATAAAATTCTTTATAATTTTTTTTTGGGGGGGGGGTTTCAAAATTATTGTAGGGATGAGCGCAGTCTCTGTATCTTAATATGTGCATAAAACTAATTAAAGTATGTTTGGTTCCTATTATAAATTAATCGGTGAAAAATCTCTCTCTCTCTCTCTCTCTCTCTCTCTCTCTCTCTCTCTCTCTCTGTTCCTCCGGTTATTAAACAAAATAAAGACAATGAACCAAAAATGCATGATTTAATTCGATAATCGGTTTAAGGTTTGTATTTTTTTTTTTCAATTTTCATTATTTCTAACTCTAGATCTGCTAGATACATGTTAAAGATGAAAAGACTCTCAACTGCCTTTGTTATATCGGGCAGGATATTACTGCTTTGTTTGTCTAGACATAGTTTTGTTCGTTTGTGTATATCTAATTAGAGTCTATTGTTTGTCCAACTTAAGAAAACCCCTGGAGCTAACACAGAATATACAAGATATACACAACAGTTGTGTCGTGTGACCAGGTGCATGTTTGTGTATATCTAATTAAAGTCTATTGTTTGTCCAACTTAAGAAAACCCCTGGAACCTAAACAGAATATACAAGATATACACAACAGGTGTGTCGTGTGCCCAGGTCCACGTCAGGGTTTCTAAAGGCGTTGAATCTTAGTATGTACGAGTATACGATAAGTCTAGTGAATAAAAGTTAATTTACATTTGTAATTCATTTTCAAAGTATTTTTTCCTAGCTCTGGGTTTCAAAGATGTTACGTCTACAAATTAACGATACATGTATGTAAGAGTAAAATCTTGAGGCTAATTAATTAATGTACCGGTGATCATAAATAGGGGTTGATTATTTAAATATATGTATAAGGGTAAATATGTCAAATATACCCGGCCTGGCACATCATACAATTGTATATACAAGTCATTTGCAATTGCCACATGCAGTAAATACGTCACCGGTAATTGGTAATTTTGTTTGTTATAGAATTGATAGTTTAAAAATCATGTACATACAACTACATGTAAATATTTAAACATATTGGAACGGCGCCGCGATCATGAAAACCGGACTATTGCGGGAAATTGAACAAATACCCTAATAGTATCAATGCATTTCATAAAAGAAATGATTTCATTTTCTTTCTTACATTTTTATAGCTATAAATTAGATGAACGTATATCTACTCGGTTTAAATTTATTAACTAAGAAAGCCTACTATAGTGAACCTAACGGTTTCCATTTAGGTATAGTATATTTTTGTTCACTGAAGACCAAGTTCCGTATTTCATTCTAAATACACGCATGCATGTGATTTATAAATTAGATATAATTGATTGTTACAAACTGAATGGTTTGTCAAATTTTTTTCAAGTAAACACATTCAATACAGTGATTCAATATCCACTGATATATAGGATATAAAAACGCCCATATATATGTAAGTTGCCGTGGCGCAGAGGAAGTGTGGTGATGCTAATAAACTAAGGGTCCCGAGTTCAATTCTCGCCGTGGCTGTTGTTTTTTTTGTGTTTTTTTTTCATTTTTCTTTCTAGAACAAAAACCGTTTTGATACCTTTTCTTTCATAAAGTTAATACATTTTGTTGGAAATTAAGCACAATATTGAAATAATTTTTTTTAATGGCTTAAAGGTGGCTTAAAGGTAGCTTAAAGGTGGCTTAAAGGTGGCTTAAAGAAGTTTGGACATTAAGGACCTATAAGTTGTCCTTAAAGGTGGCTTAAAGGTGGCTTAAAGTAAGTCTTTAAGCTGCCTTTAAGCCATCTTTACGCTTTCTTTAAGCCATCTTTAAGCAACACATATAGCTTAAAGGTAGCTTAAAGGTGGCTTAAAGATCGTCTTTAAGCTACCTTTAAGCATCTTTAAGCTATCTTTAAGGAGAACTTAAAGATGGTCATTCATCCTGTGTTGTCAAAAAATGGTGCCGAAGTTCTCACCAGCTGTTACGGTGTGAGGTGGAATAATCAAGATGGGTTTAACTCCACTTCTTTGAATGGAAATATATCCGCAATCAAGTACTGTGAAATTTTAGGGGAGGGATTACTGTTGTCTAATATTGTGACAAACGATTTAAAGTATGTTTTACAACAAGACAACGATAGACCGCACACTGCAGCCTATACCCGTGACTGGTTCACACAGAATCACGTGACCGTAATAGAATGGCCTGCCGCTTCCCCAAATTTAAATCCAATAGAAAATGTTTGGCAGATCATAAAATATCGTGTGGAAAATATTCAGCCAGAAAAACTCACGGACTGGAAAGTTACAATCATGGAAATGTGGATGGGTTTGGATCAAAACTATATCGACAATCTGATAGACAGTATGCAACGACGCATCGCTCAGTGTACAGAGCGACACGGGGGTCTAACTGATTATTAACTTTATGCATTTTGAACACAGTGGTTCTATATTCATTGTTTTGTTTCAAAATGATGATATTGTTGCAAATTGAAAAATGAAACGACTTAAATTGAAATCCGGATTTTTTTGCACTTTACTATACAATTTATGACTGCACATACAGATTCCGGACCGTGGCTACAGCCGATACCCTTTGACAGTCTTTTAGTACATCAATGCGTAGTTTGATCTAGAAAGCAGTTTCATTCAAAATTTCTTCGAATATCTCTAACATGGACTCTCTAATTCCTTTCCAGAATTCAAATTAACGCAAGCGCAATTGAAGTTTTATTCAATGTAATTAGTCAACCCACTGACATTAAATAAGGATTTTGCATATTATTGCATCGTTGAGAGAAGTTATATTTATTTCTGTAAAAAAGGTTATTTAATTTCACGTTACATAGTGGCTCTAAGAAACATCACCATCTGGTGTAAATGGAGATGCTCACTTTTGCATAAATTCTCCCGCTGATCTTTGATAGCTGATTATTATTTTGAATATCCAAATATACTCGTATCATTAAATAATATCTGACGACACACACTTTCCAAAAGAAAAGTTTAGAGATGCCATCAATTTTGATTAATTTCTAAGTTTTAGACAGCACGCAAGAATTTCAAACTTGCACATAGTCTTTGAAAATTTAGAAAAAATTAAATACAGAAGTTATCCTATAAAAAAGGTTACGTGTGTTGTAGGCGGGTCCGGTTTTAAAATAAAAATACAATTCCTGACATGAATCATGAGTACATACCGTCTATAAAATTTCTTGATACCCTTTCAAAATTTAACTCGCCATTTAAGATCTCATTGTTTAAAGAATTTTTAAAACTATTACACGAACTGTGTTTCACAAATAGTTTTTCCGAAACATTTTCTTTCTTTCTTTTTCGAAACACGTTTTTATTCAGGCTTTCAATCACTAAACGTTTTTATAACAAAAGCAGAATTGTTTGACACCATCTCACATATACATGTATTTTCAACTCGCAGCAACCAACAACGGACGACCTACTCGTGGATTTGCCATGGGCACTGCTCTAGTTTTATGAATGTTTATTTTGTTTTATTAGATTTTTTATTTTGGTTTGGACAGACGATAACGTAGCTCAAAAAAGCATCTCATTTTATTTCTATATCAATATACTTCAGAAAAATAAATTCCGAAATTTCTTAAGCATGTGATTGATTCCTCTAAAATTTGTTGATTGATTGTAGAATATTAACAGTAAAATAAAAAAAAATATTTTTTTTCCCCAAGCATTTAATTTCTGTAAGGATGATTTTTTTTTCAAAATTATATTGATGAGTATATAAACGTGATCCTTAAACAAGGAAATATTACAAGTCAGTAAGAGCACTCGGTTTTCCTTGTAAAAGAGATACAAATCGATGTCATCCCGCCCTCGCCGTTTACTTTGCCTTACATCTGCCTATAAGCACACCGTACTCTAAATAAATCTGAATTGAAAGCAGAATATGCCGAATACCAATGCACTTGAAGTTTTTATTTTGTTCAAAATTAACAAATCAATTCTGTTAATAATTTCTCGCTGAAATGCACACCACTGGTTAAAATGTCTGAAAAATGAAAGGAAATAATGGTAGGAAATATGTTATTTAACACTTTTGTTTAACCTAGTTTTGATGCATAATACTGAGACTTAATGATTGTTATTTCATTCTTAGGACAACTTGACTACTTCTTGAAAAGTTAAATACATTCTTATAATTAAACTCACTAAATCTAAACGAAAAAAAAAAAGAAAAAAAAAAGAAGTTAATATAGTAAGTCATCTCAAATTCATAATATCTATGAAAGTACATTTGCAAAAAGAAATATTTTCATTCATATTATATATTTTTTAAATGAAAGCAATTAAAAATGTCAACTACAATATATTCTATAAAACTTACCGTGCTATTGATATAGTTGAAGCATTTACACTCCGGCAGCCTCAATTTCGAGATGACAAGTTGATGGTAATACACAACTTCTATTATAATAGAATGAACTTCAGCAATGATGTTGTTTACAACTGTGACATTTACATCCTCAGATTCCATAGACTCGTCGACATACTAAGTAAAAAAGATAATTAAAACACCTCAGATAATTCATATTTACGTAGACTTGTTAATACATTAAATCACATATATTATTTTAAACATAGGTAGAGTATCATTTGAATTACATCAATGCTTTTCAGCCCCAAATGAAAGATGAAATATACATCGAACAATTGTTGATATTCGTTTTGTATTTGTTTTTTTATGTTTTAAGGCAGCATTTTTGGTTCTTATAGCACTTTTTTTCCTGTCTTATATTTGTTAATTTTTGTTTTCTTAGATCCCGTCAAAATATATCAAAAAAAAAATCCTTGAATCTTTTATTCTAACATAAGAATGTCTACGTTATTCTCAACTTTGTTTTTTTACTTTTAGTTGATTGTATGTTGATTGATTGTTTTCACATATTCAAATTTTATGAATACTAACCATCCTGATTAGAGAGCCTATTCCATCCAACAAGTACACACTGACTACCGATGCCCCATGGATTGTGAAGGACACGCTTACAAGGTTTGTCGACTGTTCAGATAATGACAAAAAAAGAGACATATTGTGGTGTCCATGTTCTGGAAAAGAATATCCCTTGCTTGAAAACAATGCTTCGTATGCTGATCCGGCGATTGTAACTGGTAACGATACTTTTACGTCGGTCACCGCTTGACAGGCTGAAATAAGATAGTTGTATGTTGATTCCAAAACGTCCTATCAAACATGACTTATTTTTAGATAAAAATTCTTCTAAAAGAAAGTGTCATGTTCTTAATTGTAACAAAAATAAAGGAGTAAATGCGTGATGTTCCTTGAGATGAAAATTAAAAGTATAGCCTCAAATAACCTTAAACTGCCTTTCTTTGAACAGAATATGGCTTTTGTCAAATAAAATGAATATATTTTATATAGGTTAAATGTAATTGCATCTTGAATTGCAAAGATATAGTTACCTCTTTCACAAGCATAGCCTTCAAAACCAAGTTTACACTTCATACATATTCCCGTGTCTGGGTAACATTCTTCACAGTTTGATGGACACGGTTTAGAACACTGAGGAACTTCGACCACAGGATTAGGACAACCTTGGTAAAGAAAAAAACAATATGACATGTTCAACACTTAAATCACACTTCATTTTTTGACACAAAAAAAAAAATATTTACCATAAACCTCAACTTCACAGAGGTCACCATAAGCCATGTTTGAATACCCGGAAGGGTAGGTAACTCCGGGCAGACGTTCATTGTAAAAAAATGACGTATTGTCCATGGCAAGGACAATCAATAGACACGTGATCAGGAATGGTTTCTCTTGTGTAATTTGTATCGTGGTGACATAGGATTCCGTCATGACGATTGGTGGTGTTCGAAATGTACAAATAAAATCCTAGGAAAACTGCCGTATAGCCATTGTTTATTCCTATAACAAACAAACGTAATATAATATCGGAATTATTTTTTCTTTGAATAGATAAAACCAAATTTATTATAATTAAAAGAAACCGCATAAACAACTACACATTTTCTGGTGACACAAAATGGCTTAATTATAATGACGTTTTCGCCATTATTCATGTGCAATTTTTAAGAACAAAACTGTACATTAAAGAGATAAATTATATATGCATTACCCCACTGTACGTTATCGGTCCTGAAGTAAATTACGACATGGTCTATCGTGTATATTTTCCCCAGATTAACCCACCATGTTATTTGTGTTGATGGTTTTGATATAGCACACTGTCCACTTGAGTAATGGCGTGACGTATATCGTCCATCAACTGCTTTATCGCTTGTTCCCGAAGAGGAATATGTCGCAGACTGCCAAGTTCTTTTCTTGTAACTGAGATTTTCTAGATCTTAAATTAAAAACAAAACCTTTGATTCTTTTTTGCAGAATAGAGAGTGTTAATGATTTGTTTTTAAATGACCACGGTATAACTTCATGAATCCCCTAAACTATAACCCAACTGTTTTTCTACATACATTGAAAGTACACGAATGTTTCAATTTAATAGGTTAATTAATGAGGAACTTCTCCTTAGTGAATCCAGTTGCTAAACTGGACTGGTGCTCTAAAATATTTTTTTTTTCCAGATAAAATGATGTAAATGTACTTTCGGACATTTATTAATTGCCGTTGGGTATTAGTGCTCCAATTTCATCGGATCATTTTTACCTTGCACGAAGATGTTACAACGTTTTGTTGATCATTTAAATATGCAAATAATATGATGAATCAAAATGTCGTCTTAACTGGTCTTGAATAATAGCTGATTGGCTTCAACATCAAATGCTACTTTTGATATGGTCTATTTCATGTACCTCCTCAGACGTGTGGTTAACCATGCCACGTTTTAAATATTGTCATATGGGAATAACTCGATCAATACAAAAAACATACGTGTAGCAAAATAACTGTTCGTCTTTAGTATGTCCCATGTTTTTCTTCCCTCATTTTTTTATAATTGTTTAATCAAAATGCACATACTTATGAAAAAAAATACAGTTGAAATCAATAAAAGTAAAAATTCAAGATACGTGTATCTTTATTGACAAATAAACTCTCATGAACGAAAACAAATTTCTTACGAAGATTTGTAATTGGATATGTTTCAATCGTTTCACAATTTGGAACTCACACTAAATACCTCGCACAATATCAAAGATATCATTCGGGTTCGATATTGAACCCTGAAGCGAACGAAGGGACGTTTCAAGACATAATCTGGACATTTTTATATCAGTTGATGAACCTAGTCTGAACACAAAAGTAATTATTATTATCGAAATATCAACCGAACAATGGTGGAAGAAAAAACTTAGGACAGTGTATAGTATGTTGATCCTGCTGAATAATTTGTTACAGTCTGTGGAGTATTTTTGATATCCTTCTAAGGCGATCAAGACATTCCAAAACACCAGCTTATTTTATATGTGTTTGCATTGTTTGTATTACTAAGCGTTGGTTATATAAAGTAATGAATTCAATCGAGACTGTTGATAGATCTTTTTTCATCAACCTGTTTGACAGTAGATTGCCTCATGTAAAAACTATTCATACCAGGAGCATGTCTTTGCGTATCGCAGTAACTTAGATACGAAATCTCCATATACAGGTGATGAAGGTATATTGATATATATTTTAAGTCATCACGTTTTTCACAAACTGATGTTGTTATATTGCCATCAATGTCCCTTTCCAGTATAATATTTAAATATTAAACTGATGGCTCGGATTTTATGGCTCATGTTGAATTAATTTGTAGGGTTATACAATCATTTTTTATTTTGTTGGTCAAAGATAAAACAAGAAATAATCTCCTTTCCAAATTTGTAATTTTCAAGGAATCCACACAATTTGGCCAAACAAACTTAAATGATTCCAAAATACTTTAATTTTTTAAAGTTCGTTTTATCTGTTTTTGTGTATTTGAATGATTTGTTTTTATTTATAATGCAAATATCTTTTTCAAGATATATTACACTTAAAAGTATTTTATTTACAACTACAGAAAGAATAATTGTAATAAAGCAAGCGTATATACTCACCCTTCCTACACATTTCGAGACACATGAGTCTGCAGGCCTCGTCTTGAAACCTACTCTGGACTAAAGGACAACCTGAAAATAAACATTACAAATTATCTAGTTTAAATGTAAAGACAGTATGCACCTTTTTTTGTTTTATTGATATCATCAGTAGGTACCGTAAACTTCTACTTCGCAGAGGTCAGCAAAAGCATATTGACTATGTTCTGCATAGTATGTGACTCCTGGTAGTCTCTCATTGTAATATATAACATAGCGTCCAACGACGGAACAGAGAATATCCACCACCGATGGTATTGTATTCTTGTTGTATATTTGGTCGTGGAAACAAATGACGCCATCTTTGTGGTTAGTGGTGTTCGAAACAATAATTGAAAATCCTAGTAATCTTTTTGAAAATTGGTTATCTCCATCTGTCAAAACAATATATTTAAATCATTTAATTTTAAGCAAAATAATAATATATGAATATTCATTTGTTTATGTGTATATTTGATTTATACATTTAATGCAAAGAGAAATATAACAGATTTATTTATCTCACCCCATATTCTGTTATCCGTTCTGGAGTAAACAACAATACGTTCAATGCGACGAAGTTTTTCTAAATCCACCCTCCACATTACAAACGTTTGGCCGTTTTTAGTAGAGGTGCATTGACCGTTGTATATACTCAGATCACTCTTTTTACCATCAACGAGTCTGGAACTTGGTTGTCCGTCAAACAGTGTATGTAGTTGAAAAGTCGGGCGATGTAATGCCAAATTAACTGAATAGGAAAAACATAACGATGTGTTATTGATATGAACCTTAGGACACTATTCATATAAATTAGAATATTTCACTTTTATAATATCTAAAGAATGTAAAAATGTTGTTTATCATGAATAAAAGTCACTGGGTTTCAAACGGCATTATAGAAGTCAACAGTCGTAAAAACATCGTTTTTCAATTTTAATTTTTGTATAGGGAATAAAATCAACAGCTTACAAGTTTATTCGAATATAAAATTGATTGGTCTGTCTGCGCTTTTTAAGAATTAAACTATTTCAACTTATCTCATATTTGTAAATTTGGAAGCTATTACGTTAATTCGTTACAATTTAATTATCAGCCATTAATTGTTTATTAAAATGGCCAAGTGATGGCTTAAATGGTATGATTTCACAAATTTCAAACGTCATGTATGGCAGACTAATACGTTTATTTTTACGTTAGTTACTTCACCTAGACAACTTTTTTGCACGATACGAACTATTTTTCTGCCATTTTTAGTAAGATGGTACATTTCAAACAAAAATTAATTATTTTACAATGCTATTTCAATTTCGGTAACCCAACAACTTTTATACAGGACGACATTCATTTGCGATTTACCAGACATTAATGGTACTCTGCGACTTATTTTTGCGACAAGCATTTCGAATATCTGTTTTGCTAAATCAACCATAAGACAATAAGTGATTCGGGGCGAGAAAATTGATGCATCGACGAAAGTCTCAAGAACATTTTTCTCACGTGAATGAAAGCTGGCTTATAGCAGTTCAAAAAGAATTCATTAAAAAACAACTAAACTAACTCACTTCGTTCATAAGAATTACAAAAGTGTCCGGAAAAACCACGGCGACAGCCTCCGAGACATTTTCCAGATTCGTAGTTACAATGGTGACAATTAACTGGGCAAGTCTTTAAGCAATCCCCGCCATAGAATCCCAAAGGACATCCTTGTTGTTATAAAATAAAACAAAGACAGTACAGAGAGATGATGCATACATAAATATAGAATCGTCCAGTATTTACAAAATGTGTCATATTAGCTACACATGAATTGAAATTACATGTATGATTTTTAAAAGAATATGATCATATTATGATTGCTTGATATCTCATGAAATGATGACATTTTTGTATTCTTTTATATATTAATTACTATAAAAAGACACAGTTCTGATTTTTTTTTAAATTTTGTTTTGTTTTCGCAAAAGATAGAAACAGAAGTAAGATATACCTTTTTAGTCATAAAGATGAAGGATAATATAAGAAAAAAATATAAAGATAATAAATATTACCATATACTTCAACTTCACATAAACTAATCTCCACTTTATCAGAATAGCCAATTTTCAATGACAAGTTCCCTTCTCTTGTGTTGTAGAATATCACATAGCGGCCTTGGGAAATACACTCAATGGCTATCCTAGACGTAATGGTTGATACCGTGTAGTTGGTGTCGTGATAACACAGGACTCCATCTTTCTTGTTGGTTGAGTTTGATACATATACGGAGAAACCGAGGAATCTGCTTGCATAGACGCTGTCAGCTTTGTGTGTATAAAACAGGATAATATATCTCATTGATACCCAAAAAGTAAAATCTAATACTTTAAATAAAACTTAGGTTACTATTTATTTGTATATACATATTACACCAACTATTCACATATTATGAAAAAAGTAACAGCATACCAATCGCTCTGAATTTAACAAAACACCATTCAATATATATATATCAACTCCTTTTTATGCATTGGTACAATAAACTTCAGTAAAAAAAAAAAAAAAAAAAAAAAAAAAAAAAAAAAAAAAAAAAATTTAACAAACAAACCAACAAACAAACAAACAAAAAACAAAACGAAACAAAAAAAGTCAAGTATTAATGCGAATGTAGGTGTCAATGTACAATATGGAATCATCTTATATTATCTTTTAAAGAACAGCAATAACCACTGATATTGAAGATTTAAAAGAAAATAGATTTTTATGTATTCATCGATGTAAAAATAAATTTTAATGACATAATTCTTAATATTCCCCGTCCAAATGAAAAAGACATTGCGTTAAACATTGTTTCTTACATTTGATGTTCAAAACAATCAAAGTAATACAGAAAACAATGACGGAAACTGGTTAATCTTTATGAAATTTTGAAATAATTCAGATAGTTGCTTAACCTTCAATTTTTGGTAAAACGTAGTAGCATAGCTGAAAATATCAAACGTAAAATTTGAAAAAAACCCAAGTTATTCTTATCCATTGAAGCATTATGCAAACTATTAGAAAGTAGCAAATACAAAAACAGGAATAAAAAAGATGAAATTATCAATTTAATGTGTTTTATATGCTGTTTCTGTGTGTCACTCAATCCCTCAAAAGTTTTCTGAATCATAAAAACATGGGAATGAAGTCATTAAGATTTTTTCTGGACCACAAAAACGCCCAAATCTGTGTTAGATGGATACCTTTCACTGTTTCCAAAATCGATATCATAACAAAACTTAAAAGAAAATCATTGTAGTAATATTTTTTAAAGTACAGATTTAATGTTTATTTATGAATTATCCAGTTGGTTGCGTGTGCTTTCTTTAATATTTGTTAAAAAAAAGACTCGTAAGTAGAAAGAAAGAAACACTTTATAAAAGTGAAATGAGCTTACCAAATGTAGATCCCTCTGTCACGTGGTACAATACAATCTTACTGATACTGTTTATTGTCTCTAAATCAACTAACCACGTGACTTCAGACGAGGCAAAAGATACGGCGCACTGGTTTCCATTTGCTGATAGATTAGTATACAGTCCATCCACTGCCTTGTCCGACGAATACTTGTCAAGTGTCTGCCATGTCGGTTTTTTATACGCTAGGTTATCTTTGGGTTCATAAGTAAAAAAAAAATCACATTCACAATTTTTATTTAACAGTAATATCTTAAATGTGCTAAGATTTGGTTTAATTAGAGCATAATGTATATTAGACATATATTGTTAATTATTTTGTTAAATGATAACGAACAAATCTTGATATAAGAACAGTACCAGTCAAATTTAACACTCACAAAATATATCATTTTACCATTTTTTTTATTTAACGAGGAAAAAAATACAACAACTACACTTAAGGATTTTTTAATATATGTTCTAAAAAGATATTGTCGTTCATAAGTGTTATGAGGTAATTTAAGACATACTGTTTAATATGGTAAACATAGAAAAAGACAGTATTTTATAACAGTTTTTTAAAGAAAAAACACCTTAATTTAAACAAATGAAAAAAATCACTTGTTTACAAATGTAAAGAAAAAATGAACATTCGTGCGATCAAAAGTAAAGCATTGCAAAACAAGTTAGTAATTCGTGTACTTACATCCCGTCATTAGATTAGGCATAAATACAACCAGAGTAAGCAAGACACAAGTTAACGGCATCATAGTTTTAATAAGAATGCCGGCTCTCACAAATTTGCACTCTCTGATAAATCACTATTACTAATTTCACTGCCGTCAGAATTTATTTTTTAAAAGTTTTTTTCTCTTTTTTTTATCAGCACTTATAACGATGATATAATGTGTTTTTGAAGTATATGAAACATAAACACGATGCTAATAATCACATTTTATTGCAAATCAATAACAAAACATATTATTGTGAAAGTTTTGAATAATTTAGACACAACGCAATGTTAACCGAATTTTGAAATTTTTCAGTGGATCATAAAAAAAAATAATCACCTGGGATAAGTACAAGTACAAATACTTCTCTTAGAGCAGACGAAAGGAGTCTCACATACACAGTGATATCTGTATCTCTCCGTCAACAAAATGTCTAAATACACTAACAAGATTAGCGTTTAATGATGCCTGTAGATGAACAATTTTTACTGCTGCGTTACAATCAGAGAGAGAGAGAGAGAGAGAGAGAGAGAGAGAGAGAGAGAGAGAGAGATGAGATGTGTTTTATATCAACACAGTGACATCTGTACCTCCCCTTCAACTAAACTACAATGTATAGCAATATGATCACTGTTTATTGCTGATGCCTGTGGATAAACACTTTTCACTGTGACGTTACTATGCAACAACAACAATATTTGCAACCAATAAAAAAAACCTTTAAAGAACATTACCAGGGTACATCGAGTTAACACATAAATCACTTATTTTTTTTTCTGCAACCGCATTGAGCAGTAAAGGTTTCTCAATGGAGGTTAGATAAGGTAGCTAACAGACCTCATGTTCTCCTACATGTATAACTAATAAATATTACCATATTAAATGACACGGTATGTGAAAATACATGCATGCGATTCTATATCTTTGTGTTATCAACAGAAAGCTTTTAAATTTCAAGAGGTCAATATTATTAGAAAAATAACGGAATCAAATGTAGCGTACAATGTAAAAAAAAATGGGTCTGGCGTGTTTCCTTTTTTTTCTTTCTTTTGTATGTTTTTATAACATTAATTCCTATTGTGTCAGGTTATGCTAATGTGAATTTAATCGAAAACACAAAGAAATGTAAAATTTGATATTTCAACAGGTCTGTCTTCTCTCTTTTTAATGACAGTCTTGCTCTTTTGCAGGTTTTGACTTTATATCCTGCTCTGGTGATAGGGTATAACTGTATTTTTTTTTAACATATCTAGAAAAAAAAATCTACGAAATACCGATTTGTGATAGTGCTGTTTATAAATATGTATCTAAATGTAACGGCTATAAAAAATGATTACAACTGCTTTTCGAATGTTGTCACTTAGAACAACAAAACATTGCTTATATTTTTGTTAGTAAGATATTTGATTAAGTCTGTTTAATTTTTATTTTTTTATTTTTTTTTTTTTATTTTTTTTGCTTTTTGCTTGTTAATATTAAATGGATTTATTGAGCAATTTAAGATGATGACAGTAAATATCTGTTTAATGTGTGCTTGTGTCGGTTTATTTCCGTCTTTTTAATGTTATATAAACCAATTGTTCTCGTTGAATATAATGATCAATACATGTACTTTTATTGATTCCCTTGTAAATAGCCTGTACGAAGACGGAACCAAATCGCCAAATATCTTCGTAATATAATTCTAAACTGCTTATTAAATAACCAGATCCACTGGACAAAACTGTTAAATATATTTTTCAATTACAAACAGCTTGCATCATCTCAATGAAAGTGCGTAGCATGGGGGGGGGGGGCAGTACGGCCTGTACCACCCCTCCCCCTGCTCTTTCTCGCAGCAAACATTGTGTTTTATTTAAGATGTAAAAAGGTGATTAAAATGGAAACGGCCTCCCACTTTTTTTTTGGGGGGGGGGTGTAAAAAAATGAATTGAAAGGAAGGAAACTAACAGCAAGATAATTGTTATATGAAGTTAAAGATATGCTCTGCACCCCCACCCCAAAATCGCCCTACCCCACACCAACCCCGCAGTTGTTTTTTATGGTCTTGAAACTTACTTCTTCTTTGTTTGGTTTTTTATTTGCTTGTCAAGGTTTTTTTTTTAGATAAATTTGACCCTCCCCAACATTAAAAAACGATTCTATGAACCTGCAATGAGAATCACTTTAGGAAGAACAACGCCAATATCATACTTTCCTTGGAATTCTTAAAATGCACCGTCCAAACTATTTGTCAGGCATTCTTTTCTTATTGTACTTCTATGAAATAATACCCTTTAATGTGAATTTTTGTTTATTATAATCAATTGAATATTGTGCGCCTGAATGTTTTTTACCAAATAACTCACATGTGTTTCTTCTAAAGTTTTTTTTTCTTTTTACAAGCGCCTGTTTTAAACGCTGCGATTGGATCAAACACGAGTGACAAATGTCATAGAGTAAACCTTCAATTCTAGTGAGTCAACTAAATCAAAAGTGAGGTGTAAAAGTTAATAAAATGAATAAAACATCTTAAATGAAGAGAATGTCTTCAACAAGAGTTTGACATAAGTCCACTCAATGGTAATGGTAAACTCACATACAACGTCTTTACATTTATGACAAGTAGGCATACACAAGTCGGTATATGCAATATTAATAATTAATCAAAGTACTGATAGTACTGAATAGCGCTAACCCAGCTTCTGTTTGTATAGAAAAGGTATATGTATATAACGTTTCAGCTTCTGTATACGCAATACATTTCCGCATCACTGCGTGGCAGCGCGTGCAATGATGTATGTTAGCCACGTACATTAAAATTCACAATAGTCCGTACTAGCGTGTACAAACGCCTGAAACTGTTTCCCTAACCAGTTTAAATTTAGTTAACTTCTGCTCATAGGGGGTGGTTCTTCGTTGCACCGGAAGTAGAAGTCTTACGACATTTAAGCGCTTAGATTTGCTTAGCGCTTGAATTAACGACCCAAACTTATCGTTTCTACACCTGTAATTTAATTGTTATTCTATATTAAAAACAATGCCAAAAGTAGCCTCATAAAGTATTTTATTTCAGAAAAAAAGAATCTTTATAAAACAAAATGAATAAATCAATGTAGATCTGATCTGATTGACTCTCATTGGTCAATTTCTCTTTACTTACACACAGCGGATTTAAGAATGCTCGACGGCCGTTCCCATTCTTAAACAGTATTGATCTTCTTTAAAAGATCAGCACTATATAAAAATATTAGAAAATACCTATATTTAAAAAGTGCAATGTATGAATTGTTTTCATTACTTAATAATAGTTTAAAGCTAAACGAATCATATCTTAAAATTTGAGGTAGAAAGGATGGCTAATTTGTTTCCTATCCAGCTTCCACAAACGCACATGTATTAAAGGTAAAATACACATGTTCACGCCGGGTAAAAGAGTATTTGAGGTTGGGGGGGGGGGGGGGGGAGGGGGTACACACGAGGCGAGCAATATCACTAAAATATGCAAAGTACATTGTATTCTTACAAATTTTATTGTATTCGTTCTGCGCGAAATAATTCATACTTGTGATCATTTAACCATAGTCAAAGAAACATTTATTTGTAGGCAAGTGTATATAAACAAGCTGATGTTCCTTTGATACCGGTGGTATCAAATATTTAATCTCCAATATTGAATTTGTAATATCAGGCATGCACGGTTGATCTTCATTTAGAACAATATGGTGTTGCTATTATACAGGTGCTTTCAGTTATATTGGTTGGTTAAAAAAATATTTCTTTTCAATGCTAATTAATTTTCCTTTTAAATTTCAAAGGGTCAATATGTGCTGAATTTAGCACAGAATTTCATTGTTTTCAGTGTAGCCATTTCAAGTTTATTAACTGTTAAAGCTATATAAACATTGCTGTTTTGACGTGTGCGAGTAAAAGATAGCCAAGGATATTGTATGTAATAATTTTACGTTCGTTTATCATTCCTCATATATCAATTGATAATTTAGTTGGTTTACGTTTCTGTTGTTTCATTTTCTCTTTGTTTGTTTTCACTTTTTTATAATCCGTGTTTCTAAAATGTTCATTGTTAGCTCTCTTTGATTTGTTTAAGTCAATCGGGGTGTAAAGCACACGCCCTCACAGCCTCATCATGGCAGCTGCAGTGTTTTAATACATTGGGCTTGTATAAGTCAACATTTTTTTCCTACCGAGGAATGTTAATTCTTTTCTTTTTTATCACATTTTGTTTGTGTATGTTTGAGTGTAAATTTTTTCACAACGTCGCAAATGCCAGAATGGATGACCAAACATATCAAAAATAGCTTAGGCGTCAATAATTAAGGTGCGGAATTATTCGAGCAGGGGGCAATGCTTGCTGAAAGAAATACTATTAGGACTTAAACAGCGAGAACAGTGAAAACAGATGAGCGGGATCATACTGTAGTAAGCTTGGCTCATGATATAGGCTGAGAGAGATGCTGCTAGAACCTGGATAAAGGCAGCGAGAACAGAGAAAAAAGATGAATAGAAACTTACGATAGTTAGCTAAGCTTGTGATAGAGAGGAACGCCTAGCTGATAGGGTCGAAAATAGGTAAATGACTGAGAAAGGGTTTGGTTTAAGGGAATTACATATGCAGCTCATAGATACAGTTGCATGTATATAGGGACAAAATTAGTCTATACCACTCTAAATATGTTTAACACTTATTGTAAAGTTCTTAATATTTCAACAAAGATACAGTACAGGTCACGAGTATCCCGACACCCACCTTGCAAAAAACACGGTGGAAAACTGTCTGTGTTGCACCGTGTACACGGTGTGACACAGTGTATGTGTATTGGAAAATTCAATACAAAACACCGTGTCGCACCGTGGCCACCCATGTAACTCCGTGGATCTCGTTTTTCTGAGACGTTGATTGAAATAGTGTATGTTTAGAAATAAATAAATAATGGCTAAAAAAGGGTTGAAACATATATATCCTTTTCATATTAAAAAAAAAAAACAGAATGTCGACTTAAGTTGCACGGACCCTGGAAATTGTAGGGGCTTTCAAAGTAAAGTTAATTTTTGGTGATCTGAAAACTCGACGTAAATGGGTACCTTTTAATTCATTTGTTCTTTAATAAATTGAAATAAATTCACCAAGTATATGTATTAGTCAATTGATATATAATCAAAATGCAAATCAATTTAATTCATCGGGTTTTTTTTTCTAAACACGTGATGTTGTAACTGGCGGTCCTATTAAAATGTGGGGAGCTTAAACGTCTTATTTTCTGTTATCTGAAAACACTTTCTGATTTATTAATTTAGAGCCTTACTTTAAACCAATTAAAAATGAGAAATGAAAATATTTCAGGTCATGTTTATTTTAAATACATGTGGATGTGCTGTAGTAAATAACCCCATATTACCGGTGACTTGAATGATTAGTACTTCAGCTAGTTATGTAGCAATAAATAAACAAAAAAATTCACTTTAATATTATAGATTATAGATACATACATGTACAAACTCTTGTTAAATTATATTCAAGCATTGTACGTGTACTAAAAATTTACCTGCATTTCATAAAATAACAGCAACTTTCAACTTTATTTCCCGCATAGCTGGTAATGACGTCATGACTTGAACAAAAATCACTCGTGCGATACACGTGTACGGAAGCAGATCAGATACACAACATTGCCTTTCATCTGGGTTCTATACACAAGAGGTGTTATTGTCTTTCTTGTAAGGTGCCATTGTAATTTACAACTAACTGTGTATATTTGGACGTCTGAACAGGTGTACTCGAGGTGTTGTAGTGTGTTTGGGGGGGGGGGGTATTTCTTTTTTGTTTTTGTGTCGGGCTCGACGTCCCGAGTTCGCAGGTTTTTGTCATTTTCTGGGAACATCGTGGAGTTAGCCACGCGCAGCCACCAGAGATAATCAGATAGTGTAAGTCCTTGACTTTAATCACCAGAACATATTATTTTATACATAATTGATTTGTTGGCTTGTTGCACCTATGGCTTGTGCCTAAGGGACACCGCGGGGTTAGGCCATGTGTTTACTTCTGTACATTATATGTAATGTTTAATTTTTTGTAAAGTTAAATTGTATTTTTGCTTATGTAAATAGCCGTGCTAGGCAACGGCGGTGACTAGCTGTGAAGCTGTGAATCATACATTTGTTGATATTGGTTGTGGGGGAAAATTGGGTTAGGTAGGGGCGGTTCCTGGAAAAGGAGTGGCATGGGTGTCCCAGGGGGCAATGGAGCTAAGCCGGCTGGCTTAGCTGGGGCCCAGGGAAGGGATATGGATGCCATGGGGGGCCCTGTACCTGACAGTTTTGACCAACTGTTCGGATTTGTGACCCCATTTAGGCCACCGGTCTACAGTACTCCTCAGGCCCGGACAGTTGAGGATAGCACTGTGGTAGGGAAAGTAAATGTGTCCCTTACTAGGGAGGTGAACAGAAGTGGGGCTGTAAGGGAAGCAAATGTATTTGGGACAGCTGAGGGAGAACAGGTTAATGTTGGAGCAGGACAAAGGGACCCTGTAATTATGGCCAGACCTAAAACCAGAGAGTCTGCCCGGGGGGACCAAGGTGTGTCTGAATTGCAGGCACGGGTTGGAGCTATGGAATCCCAGTTAGCCCAGATTACACAACTGTTGGTGGGAATGTCAGGGTCCTTGGGGGGGGAACTCGGTCTCAGGGATCAAGTCCGAGGGATAAAGCACAATATAACCTGCCGCCAGAGGCAGGAGTGAGCTCGCGGTCTGTGAGCCAGGGGAGTGTAGACACTGGGCACCCCAGTGGATACTAGCTTTCCCAGGGCTGAAAACACTGTGGGCACTGCCCGGGCGACACCAGGTAGCATGGGGGAGGGTGGCCCTCATGGGGGTGGTTCTCCTGGGCAGGGGCAGGTTGAGGGGGCAGCGGCCGGGTGTTGAGCCAAGTGGGTATGGGGAACACCACGGGATTGTAGTGTCAGGCCCAGGGGTGCTGGAGGCAGTGGGGGAACCAATGCCTCGGACAGCCATGTCGGGGTCCATACCCGTCAGAGTAAAGGGGCCGTGCCCTGGGGGAACCCTTGTATGGTTGGGCAGTCTCAGATACGTCTGTGCTTGAGAATCTGTCATCTCACAGGGGGGGGGGGGTATGCATTCTTGTTCAGAGCCCTCTGGAACCCATAGCCACTCGCTCTCATCCCTGGGGCAGGGGTACATTGTCACTTTCAGTACTCCGGCACCACGGAGTGTCACAGTTGATAGTCAAGTTAGGTCTGCTTACCCATTAGTTAGGGAGAACATGTCATTGGGGACCCCGGGGAGGCCGGAGAGAAGCGTCTCAACCTCCAGCAGTAGTTGGGGGCCGTCAGGGCGAAACATGCAGCACAGTTAAGGCTGTCAATAAATTCCGTTCAGACATAAAGTTCGGGAAATGTACATTATGACATCACAGTATATTAAAAATCTCTAAACTACTTATTCATTAATTTATTAGCAAAATTAATTTATGCTAACCTTTTAATTGAAAACAACAAAAGCTATTACTTACAATTTTGAAGTCCGTTATATCCTACACACTGAAATATAAGCGAGATTTCGTTCTCGCTGTACTACAAAACATGACGTCATATGCTCAAAAATGACGCATTAAGTTAAGTCATTGAAGGCTATCATGCAGTTTTTTAGCAAAAAATTAAATGTCATAGATTAACGGAAAATTATAAATGAATATTTTGTTTAACATTATTATTAGTAGAATGCTACCTATATAGACTTATTTTCATTTTGTTATAAAAATATACATCGTATAAAGAGTCAACCTCTGTTTTGTGCAAAATACCGTATATCTTAAAGCTGAGTACCTAAATAAATCACTTAATTGCAAGGTCATACGCTTAACTGATCCTGACAAACTTTAATATGTATATTTGAAATATGCTACGTAACTTAAAAATTTCTACGATCCTTGTAAAATCTTACAAATTAATTATTTTTTAATGAAATTAACCATGTGACCTTCAAAATTATTCAACAAATGCATTATAAATTACGGTTACTACTAACAAATAATCTTATCTCACGAAGTTCGCAGCGTTTTTCAAAATCTACGGTATAACATTAAGTTATTTCATAATTCAGTTGTGAATTTTGACATGACTATGCCCTTGCAATATTGAATTTTATAAATGACCTCAAAACTACAAATACATCTGCTTGTACCATGCGACTGTCATATCACGTGACCACTATGAACATAAAATATTGTACTTTTATATATATATTTTAGAAACATATATTATTTGAGTGACTGTTATTGATTTTAAAAAGGACATGCCAGTTGAACTAAAGTATATGCGTTTTCATCACAAAAATTTGCCGATATTTTTATTGGCCGCCTTAACTGTACTGCGCATCTCAGCCGAGACCAAAAGTCTACGGGACAATGGTAGTTTAGATTGGGGGTTCTTTTATGCCAAGTTCCGAACCTTAGCGAGGTACTACGGGTGGACAGATGACGACAGTTTGTTGGTTCTAAGTGTGTCAGTTGGAGGCTCTGCGTTAAAGTACTTTCATATCCTCTCCTCGCGGGGGGAAGAAATGAGCTTTGGGGAATTAGCTTTGCGCTTTGAGCAGCGGTTTGGGAAGGGCACACTTCAAGCTGCCTCTCAGGTAGAGTTTAACGCCATGACCAAGGGGTCCGAGGAGAGTTTAGAGCAATGAGGGGACAGGGTTATGGAAGTGGCGCAGCGTGCTCTATGGGGCGAGAGTTCAAGGACAAGTGCTCCAAGAGCAGGCAGTTCTACGGTTCGCCGGACGGGAACTCATTGATAATCCTCCTATCACTGTAGACGAAGCTGTGCAAAGGATCAAGACATACCAACTGAGCCGACAAGCTCTTGCGCCACGACGCAGGGGAGTGCATTCTGTGTCGCGAGATGGTCAGTTGTCCGGTGGGGAGCAGTCGAGATCTCCCTTGCCCGCACCGCGTAGCGATTCCTACAACTCAGTAAGGCGTGATGTTTCACCAAGACAAGAGTCCGTCGCACACTCTAGTTTGGCCAGTAACAGAGGGAACATGACACCCGTGGAGGCTCAGGGGGGTTCTTCACTAAATCCTTGCAGCCGTCAGCGGGGGTCTGGGTTGTGCTATGCATGCAATCAGCAGGGGAATTTTCGGAGAGAGTGCCCAAATCGACAGCGGCTTGATTCATCACACCGTCAGAGCCAGCGTACCCGTAAACAGGCTGAGGGTAGGCAGGTACAATTCTCAGATACTCCAACAGTAGGGTCGGCCACTCGAGTTGTGCCATCAGTTAGGTCGGGGGCCTTGGTTATGGGGAAAGTGCGTGGCGCATATCAATATATATATATTACAATCATACCGCAGCGGGTTTATGATAAGATGTCTCCGCGTCTTGAGATTTCCACTAGTATTGATGTCAAACTCGCTGGGGGCGGGGCAACCATGTCGGTGGGTTCTCTAAGGAATGCTCTTATAGAAATAGGGGTCCCAGTTAAGACATCTTGTGTATGTTGCCCCACTTCATGATGAAATGCTCCTAGGCAATGATTTTATGCAGGAACATGGAGTTCAATTGTACTGCAGCACAGGGGAGTTCCGCGTCGGGGCAAGTCTGACTATACAGCCCATGTTAAATGCAAACCCAAACTCTTTCTTCAAGCAAGCTGTCTCGGTGCGTCGCGTGCGTCTACCTCCATTGTCAGTGGGGGTGATTGATTCGCAGCACAGTTAAGGCTGTCAATAAACTCCGTTCAGACAAAAAGTACGGGAAATGTGCATTATGACATCACAGTATGTTACAAACCTCGAAAGTACTTATTAAGGTAGTACAAAACAGTATCCGAAAAACAAGCACTTCGGAAATCCTTGCGCAAGTCAAACGTTTACGAGAAACAAATAAATGACGTACGTCACGTTCTATGTCTTATTATGACGTCACGGCGTGCAAGAACTGTTTTAAAAATAATACTTTATCACTAAATGGGGGAGGGGGGTTTAAACTTCTTTTTAAAAATATCTAGTGGTGGAATTGTTTTGGTATTTACTTAATATTATTTACATATTCCAACAATTTATATGATAGTTTTTCGTGGAATTTGAATGATAGGAATTTAAATAAAAACGGTATTTAGTTTGGCGAATAGCTCAATAGTAGGGCCTTCTTGCATATACTTTAATTGGACTGATTTTATTGGTACAAAAATTTATCAAAGTCAATAATTATTATTGTTTTAACGTCTAACATGTCTTAATTTCTTTGTTAAAAAATATTTGCTCAACAAAAATATTTTGACAATTTTTTTTTTAAATCATGTATTCTGATGAGCCCACATTAGACCTTTTTAACAGGGTGTCGGAAGCCATAGTTAAGACCTATATTACGAGAAAACTAATGGTGGATTTTTTTTTAAAAACTTTGTATACGTATACAGTTCAATATGATTAACATTTGGTGCAATTTTTAAAAAAAAATGAATTATGGGAAAAATTTACGCTATCTGTTTTGTACTACCTTAATCTATTTATTAGTAAAATTAACTTATACTTATCTTTTAATTAAAAACAACAAATGCTATTACTTACAATTTTGATGTCCGTTATATCGTACACACTGAAAAATAAGCGAGATGTCGTTCTCGCTGTACTACAAAATATGACGTCATATGCTTCAAAATGACGCATTAAGTTAAATCATTGAAGGCTATCGTGCAGTTTTATAGCGAAGAAAAATAAATGTCATACATTAACGGAAAAGTATAACTGAATATTTTGTTTAAAATTATTATTAGTAGAATGCTACCTATATAGTCTTATTTTCATTTTGTTAAAAGTATGCATCGTATAAAGAAGCCACCTCGGTTTTGTATAAAATATCGTATATCTAAAATCTGAGTACCTAAATAAATCACTTAATTGCAAGGGCATACACTTACCTGATCCCGACAAACTTTTACATGTGCATTTGAAATATGCTATGTAACTTAAAAACTTCTACGATCCTTTTAAAAACTTACAAATTAATTATTTTTTAATGAAATTAACCCTGTGACCTTCAAAAGTATTCAACATATGCATTATAAATTACGGTTTCTACTAACAAATATTCTTATCTTAAAAAGTTCGCACCGTTTTTCAAAATCTACGATTTAACATCAAGTTATTTCATAATTCAGTTGTGAATTTTGACATGATTATGCCCTTGCAATATTGAATTTTTTAAATGACCTCAAAACCACAAATACATCTGCTTGTACCATGCGACTGCCATATCACGTGACCACTATGAACATAAAATATTGTACTGTTATATATATATTTTAGAAATATATTGCATTTGAGTGACTGTTATTGATTTTAAAAAGGACATGCCAATTTAACTAAAGTATACGTGTTTTCATCACAAAAATTTGCCGATATTTTTATTGACCGCCTTAACTGTACTGCGTTGCGAGATAACTAATGAAATCTGTGACTTTGTTCTTGAGCCTTTAGATGAATTTCCGGTAGTAGTAATTCCGTCGAGGTCATTCAACAAGTCCGGAAAAAGGGGCAGGTTGTTTTCAAAACTCGATGCCAACGCGGCGTATTGGCAGATTACGGTCAACCCCGAGGATCGGAGAAAGACAGCGTTCATAACCAAGTATGGGCTTTTCGAGTTCACAAGGATAGGGGTTTGGCCTTTGCAATGCTCCGGCTACGTTTGCCCGGGCTATCAATCTCGTCCTTCACCGGTTAAATTGGAAGATAGCCCGGGCCTTCCTGGAGGATGTTCTCATTCTCGGATAGTCCACTCGAGCACATCTGGACAACTTGCGTCAAGTATTCGAGAGATTCCGCCGGTAAGGCCTTAAGTTCAAGTCAAGGAAATGCGAGTTCTTCCGGCAAAAAGTTGAGTTTCTAGATCGCTTGGTGAGCTCGGAGGGGGTTGAAATGGGTGACCAATATATTGAAGCAGTTCGAGATTGGCCAAGACCCGTAAATACCAAGGCAGTTGAGAGATTCTTAGGGTTCGCGGACTATCACCGGAACATTATCCCTCATTTTTTAGACGTTGCAGCCCCGTTATATGCCATCACGGACAAGGCTGGCTTCTGGTTGGAAAGTGAACAAGAACAAGCCTTTCGAGAACCTAATATCGCGTCTGACTAGCCCCCCAGTATTGGCTATCCCGACCCAGGAGGGGTACTTCTTTCTGGATACTGACGCCTCAGACCTCGCCATTGGCGGGGGACTGTGTCAAATTCAGGATGGGTATGAGCGAACAATAGGGTATGCAAGTTCCGTGTTAATCACATAGCAGCGTTGGTACTGTACTACTCCTAAAGAGTTGCTTGCAGTAGTCAGGTTTACCCGTCAGTTCCGACATTACCTCCTTGGTCGTAAGTTCACCGTCCGCACAGATCATCATAGCTTGACCTTGTTAATTAACTTTCGTCACCCAGAGGGACAAATAGCACGGTGGCTTGAGAAACTCAGTCAGTATGACATGACAATCATCCACTGGCCGGGCAAAAGGCATCTTAATTCGGACGCTCTCTCTCGAGATGTGATTTCAAAACGGAAGACCCTAATAAGTCAATAGTTTGTTAAATAAAGGTGGAATTAACATAAATTTTGTATCAAATTCATCGTTAAATACATTTGCCATAATCATTTAATCTTATATTTTATCAATCTCAATTATTTAATGGAAGATATAAGAGTAAAGTGAAGAAGATCGTAATTGTAAACCTATCTATCTGTTATTGTATCGCCCCTATCATATATCCTTTCTTATATGGGGATGTATTTTTTTAAAACCTTGTGTGTGTGTGTGGGGGGGGGGGGGGTGGGGGGGAGAGGGGGGGGGGGGGGTGAGGGGACCAGGGCAGTGTCACCATCACATTTTTGAAATGATTATTTTTAGCAGCGAATGCCTTTTTTGGATATCGTCTGTCCTATATCACACCAAGCGACTGTTTCACTAACGTATCGTAGATCGTAAACGTAAACGTGAACGTAGCGCGTAAGTGCGTTTCACTTAAAGTTGTCAGTTGCAAATTACGATGGAAGTTGTTTTTTAGTCTATGAGCAACCATGGACACTCTTAATTGATCTACGTGCACGTAAACAGAAAAAAATGACCGCCGTGTTTATACTAGCAGACGACGTCGTGCAGAGAAAATAACGAAGAGAAACGAGTTTTCAGAGACCCCCTAGGTTTCCTGAACGACATGGAGGTGATAGAGAAGTATTGACTGCCCAGAGAATTTCTTTTCTTTTGCCCGAAATTCCTTATAACAGGTTTTGACACGCATACGCGAGTGTAAATCAATATTTCGAAATATTTAACACGGTTATAAAAATGTTATGGTAAGTATTCATTGTTGTCAATAATTAAGAAAGAAATTTTGAGATTTGTTATTATCTTAATTTTACAGTCTCTTATGTATTCTCATATAGGCAGTTTACAAACGCCTTATTCATCAATCTTCATTTATCATGGTTTTTATAATAAAAGGAATAAAAGAATATCGACATTTTAAAAAAGGATCCAAAAGAAAAACCCCCAAAAGGGGGGGGGGGGGAATAAGCTGTATACATATAGAACCCAGTAACCACATGTTCATTGCTATATTAAATGTGGATTTTGTTATATGAAATATAGTCACAGTCCCCCTTTGCTACAAGATCACAGCCCCCTACGCAACATCGGGTTTTCGATTAAATATTCCCCAATTCATACATTGGAGATGGTTTTATTTCATAAATGTAGAATTTTTATTCACTTGGAATGGTTTTAGACGAAAAAACTTGGACGTTCTGCAGTAGGAATCGACATTTTTAATAAAATTCCCTAAAAAAAAAATGCGTTGCGCCTCCCCCACCTGCATATTGTCGAAGTGTTTGATCTTTTCCAAAAATTTCTTAACTCCCATATTACTACAGGTAGTTTATCAATACTCACTGTCTTCCATACGATATTTTTGGTTATATAAATCGATTTTAATTAAACATAATAAGTCTTTGAATACTCAATGATCTACTTTCACCGCTTTAAATTAACGTCCCCTGTGTTACACCCATCACGGTCCCCTTATGTGTGATTCTACATGAAAGCTTTGACATTCACATTCTCAACTATTTCTCATGATTCCTTCCTCATGTTTCTATATAAAACTATCATTTAAATGTATGTTTGTGTAGTATTTTTAAATCAGTATATTATACTTATAAAAAATAAAAGGTGTTGAAATAGGAAATATTTGTAATGAAGCCTAGGGAGTAAAAACCGGAAACTGGTGTTATCTTGGAGAGAACAAATGATGATAGTAAACGTCTGTTTAATTTGTGCTTCCATCATTTTTATCTGAAAAAAAGTTTTCTTCTCGGCTACTTTAGTCTTTCAATGTTGTTTTTCAAACCAATTGTTCGTGTGGAATTTGATAATTACAAACCGAAGATGACTTCTACGTTTAATACATGAGAGTGGGCGAAGTAGGAACAAAATTGCCTTTCATCCTGTATATAGAGTTTTATTTCATCATCTTAGGACTCGAAAATAATTTTTAACAGTAGTTAGTACAAATGCACCTAATACGCACCCAGAAACATAGCAGACACATAGCATCAGGGGGACCTGCCCCCCACTTTTTTGCGCAGCAAAGATTTTTCTTAAATATACATACCACAAATTTAATTAACATATAATTAGCATGGAGTTGCCCCCCCCCCCCCCCACACACACACTTTTATGGGACCATGTATAAAATTGAATTGAAAATAAGGAAATAATCAATGAAATTGAAGTTAAGGGTATACTACTACCCCCCCCCCCCCCGCTTTTTTTCCTCCTTTTTATTGTTTTTTTTTTCTTTGCTTGTCAATATTTTCTTGGATGAATCTGCGACCCCCCCCCCCCCCCCCCCCATTTTCAAAAACGAAATTACGTGCCTGAAACCGTCCCAATAATTTGTCAAGCATTCTTTCTTTTAATTCTTTTAAACACTTAACATGTATATATGTATCAAATACACACCGTTCCAAGAATTAGTCAAACATTCTTTCTTTTAAACATTTAACTAGTATACATGTACCTAATACACAACGTCCAATTAATTTGTCAAGCGTGCTTTCTTTTAAACACTTATGTAAAATATTTCTTAATTAACTAAGAAACAGAGAAAAGCGTCGAGAGAAGATAGTATTTTCAAGTAAAACCTCGGAAGTAAAATGAACAATGCAGGTTTTGTTTTTCTTTTTGTTTTGTAGAAAGAGCTATGATGACAATAAACATCTATTTCACATATGCTTGACTCAGTTTTAGCGGGAATTTCTTCTCCACCAGTTGTTTCCGTCTGTTCAATGTAGATAAACATGTAATAACACGTCCTTTGTGTTCTGTTTTATGAAGTTCAATAATTTTACACTTGGAAAGACTCCTAATACATTGAGGTTTTCAAGTTTACTATGCGGAGTAGGATTCAAAAGAATGTTGTTATCAATTAAATAAAAAGAATGAAATTAATATCTTGTCTAGTAAATTATGGTTTGTGTTTATTGTTTATTAACATACTCGCGTCTAAGATATCGATAGATATCTAACGTTCAATAAAACTGTGCTGAAGAAACGTCTTCGGTGATTTTTTAATCATTAGTTTATAGTGAGTGTTAGGAGTTGTTTAATTAAATAAGAGAGAGAGAGAGAGAGAGAGAGAGAGAGAGAGAGAGAACCTGCTTCATTTATGGGAAAAACTGTATATTTTTGACATAACTAGAAAACAATATACGAAATAACGATTAATGATCTGTCTCCTCCCACTCTTTCTGTCAGCAAACATTGTGTTTTATTTAAGATGTATAAAAGTGAATTAAAATGGAGTCGGCCTCCCACTTGTTTTTTTTTTTTTTGGAGGGGGGTGGATGTATGAAATTGAATTGAAAGGAAGGAAACTAACAGCAATATTATTGTTATATGTAGTTAATGATATGCTCTGCTCCCCCCTACCCCACCCCAACCTCCCCGGATGATGTTAATGTTCTTAAAACCCCACCCCCTTTTTGTTTGCTTGTCAATTTTTTTTTCTTTCTTTTTTTAATAATTTTGCCCCCCCCAAACTCTCAAAAACAATGCTATGTGCCTGCAATGAGATGAGAGTGACTTTAAGAAGAACAACGCCGATGTCACACTTTTCTTGGTATTCTTAAAACACATCGCCCAAACTATGTGTCAAGCATTGTTTCTTTAATGCACTTCTGTGAAATTCCCTTTAATGTGAATGTTTACGCTAAAGTGTAATAACACGTCCTTTGTGTTCTCTGTTATGAAGTTCAATTATTTTGCACTTGGAATGACTGTTGATACATTAAGGTTTTAAAGTTTACTAAGCGTAGTAGGAATCAAGAATGTTATAATCAATTAAATAATAATAATGAAATTAATATCTTGTCTAGTTAATCATGGTTTGTTATCATACTCGCGTCTAAGATATCGATAAATATATAAAGTTCAATAAAAGAAAGTGTGCTGAAGAAACGTTTTCAGTGCTTTTTCGATCATTACTTTATAGTTAAGTGTTAGGAGTTGTTTAATCTAATGAGAGAGAGAGAGAGAGAGAAAGAGAGAGAGAGAGAGGGAGAGGGAGAGAGAGAGAGCTGCTTCAGTTATGGGAAAGAGAGAATGAGAGAGAGATATGCTTCAGTTATGGGAAAACCTGTATATTGTCTGTATAAAAAATGCGTTGCGCCTACCCCACCTGCATATTGTCGAAGTGTTTGATCTTTTCCAAAAATTTCTTAACTCCCATATTACTACAGGTAGTTTATCAATACTCACTGTCTTCCATACGATATTTTTGGTTATATAAATCGTTTTTAATTAAAAACATAATAAGTCTTTGAATACTCAATGATCTACTTTCACCGCTTTAAAATCACGTGTCCTGTGTTACACCCATCACGGCCCCCTTATGTGTGATTCTACATGAAAGCTTTGACATTCACATTCTCAACTATTTCTCATGATTCCTTCCTCATGTTTCTATATAAAACTATCATTTAAATGTATGTTTGTGTAGTATTTTTAAATCAGTATATTATACTTATAAAAAATAAAAGGTGTTGAAACAGGAAATATTTGTAATGAAGCCTCGTGAGTAAAAACCGGAAACTGATGTTATCTTGGAGAGAACAAATGATGATAGTAAACGTCTGTTTAATTTGTGCTTCCATCATTTTTATCTGAAAAAAAGTTTTCCTCTCGGCTACTTTAGTCTTTCAATGTTGTTTTTCAAACCAGTTGTTCGTGTGGAATTTGATAATTACAAACCGAAGATGACATCTACGTTTAATACATGAGAGTGGGCGAATTAGGAACAAAATCGCCTTTCATCCTGTATATAGAGTTTTATTTCATCATCTTAGGACTTGAACATAATTTTTAAAAACAGTAGTTAGTACAAATGCACCTAATACGCACCCAGAAACATAGCAGACACATAGCATCAGGGGGACCTGCCCCCCACTTTTTTGCGCAGCAAAGATTTTTCTTAAATATACATACCACAAATTTAATTAACATAGAATTAACATGGAGTCCCCCCCCCCCCCCCCCCCCACACACACACACTTTTATGGGACCATGTAGAAAATTGAATTGGAAATAAGGAAATAATCAATGAAATTGAAGTCAAGGGTATACTACTACCCCCCCCCCCTTTTTTTCCCCTTTTTATTGTTTTTTTTTCTTTGCTTGTCAATATTTTCTTGGATGAATCTGCGATCCCCCCCCCCCCCCCACACACACACAAACATATCAAAAACGATATTACGTGCCTGACACAGTCCCAATAATTTGTCAAGCATTCTTTCTTTTAAACACTTAACTAGTATACATGTATCAAATACACACCGTTCCAAGAATTAGTCAAACATTCTTTCTTTTAAACATTTAACTAGTATACATGTACCTAATACACAACGTCCAATTAATTTGTCATGCGTGCTTTCTTTTAAACACTTATGTAAAATATTCCTTAATTAACTAAGAAACAGAGAAAAGCGTCGAGAGAAGATAGTATTTTCAAGTAAAACCTCGGAAGTAAAATGAACAATGCAGGTTTTGTTTTTCTTTTGTAGAAAGAGCTATGATGACAATAAACATCTATTTCACATATGCTTGACTCAGTTTTAGCGGGAATTTCTTCTCCACCAGTTGTTTCCGTCTGTTCAATGTAGATAAACATGTCATAACACGTCCTTTGTGTTCTGTTTTATGAAGTTCAATAATTTTACACTCGGAAAGACTCCTAATACATTGAGGTTTTCAAGTTTAATAAGCGGAGTAGGATACAAAAGAATGTTGTTATCAATTAAATAAAAAGAATGAAATTAATATCTTGTCTAGTAAATTATGGTTTGTGTTTATTGTTTATTAACATACCCGCGTCTAAGATATCGATAGATATCTAACGTTCAATTAAACTGTGCTGAAGAAACGTCTTCGGTGATTTTTTAATCATTAGTTTATAGTGAGTGTTAGGAGTTGTTTAATTAAATGAGAGAGAGAGAGAGAGAGAGAGAGAGAGAGAGAGAGAGAGGAGAGAACCTGCTTCATTTATGGGAAAAACTGTATATTTTTGACATAACTAGAAAACAATATACGAAATAACGATTAACGATCTGTCTCCTCCCACTCTTTCTGTCAGCAAACATTGTGTTTTATTTAAGATGTATAAAAGTGAATTAAAATGGAGTCGGCCTCCCACTTGTTTTTTTTTTTTGGAGGGGGGTGGATGTATGAAATTGAATTGAAAGGAAGGAAACTAACAGCAATATTATTGTTATATGTAGTTAAAAATATGCTCTGCTCCCCCTACCCCACCCCAACCTCCCCGGATGATGTTAATGTTCTTGAAACCCCACCCCCTTTTTGTTTGCTTGTCAATTTTTTTTCTTTTTTTTATTAATAATTTTGCCCCTCCCAAACTCTCAAAAACAATGCTATGTGCCTGCAATGAGATGAGAGTGACTTTAAGAAGAACAACGCCGATGTCACACTTTTCTTGGTATTCTTAAAACACATCGCCCAAACTATTTGTCAAGCATTGTTTCTTTAATGCACTTCTTTGAAATTCCCTTTAATGTGAATGTTTACGCTAAAGTGTAATAACACGTCCTTTGTGTTCTGTGTTATGAAGTTCAATTATTTTGCACTTGGAATGACTGTTGATACATTTAGGTTTTAAAGTTTACTAAGCGTAGTAGGAATCAAGAATGTTATAATCAATTAAATAATAATAATGAAATTAATATCTTGTCTAGTTAATCCTGGTTTGTTAACACACCCGCGTCTAAGATATCGATAAATATATAACGTTCAATAAAAGAAAGTGTGCTGAAGAAACGTTTTCGGTGTTTTTTCAATCATTACTTTATAGTAAGTGTTAGGAGTTGTTTAATCTAATGAGAGAGAGAGAGAGAGAGAGAGAGAGAGAGAGAGAGAGAGAGCTGCTTCAGTTATGGGAAAGAGAGAATGAGATAGAGATATGCTTCAGTTATGGGAAAACCTGTATATTGTTTTTACATAATTAGAAAACAATATATGAAATAACGATTTGTGACAGTGCTGATAATAGATATATATTTAAATTCAACGTCCAATGAATAAATAGCATATTACTGTTCTACGGATGTTGTCATTTGCATCAAAATATTGTTCATACTCGCATCACACAAATTAAAAGTTACATTATTTAACGGCTAATTACTGCCAAGAGTGCGCATTTCTCTCATTTAATAAGATGGTGAGAGTAAACATCTGTTTATTGTGTGCTTGTATCGGTATTTCAATCTTTAAATGTTGTTATACAAACCAATTGTTCTCGTGGAATATAATAATTCAATATATGTATTTTTATTGATTCCCTTGTAAAATACATGTAAGAAGATGGAACTAAATCGCCAAATATCATGGTAATATAGTTTTTAACTGCTTACTAAATAACCAGAGCCACTGGACAAAACTGTTTAATCTATTTTTAGAGACAAACAAGTTGCATCATCCCAATGCAGGGACGTAACATCAGAGGAGGGTGGGGGGGGGGGGGGGAGGGCCAGCACACCCCCTCCCCCACTCTTTCTCGCAGGAAACATTGTGTTTTATAAGATGTAAATAAAGTGAATTAAAATTGAGTCGGCTTCCCACGTTTTGCGAGAGGATGTATAAAACTGAATTGAAAGGATGGAAACTAACTACAAGATTATTGTTATATGAAGTTATAGTAATGCTCTGCCCCCCATCCCCTCCCTACCCAACCCCAAACCCCCGGATGATTTTCATGATCTTTAAAACTCACTCCTTTTTTGTTTGTTTGTTTGTTTGTGTTTTTTTTTTTGTTTTTTTTATTTTTTGCTTGTCAATTTTTTTTAGATGATTTTGCCCCTCCCCAACTTTCAAAAACGATGCTATGTGCATGCAATGAGAGTGACTTTAGGAAAAATAACGTCGATATCACACTTTTCTTGGTATTCTTAAAAGGCACCGCCCATTGTTTTTTAATGGACTTCTGTGAAATACCCTTTAATGTGAATTGTTGTTTATTACAAACAATTGAATATTGTGCACTCACGTGTAATAACACGTCCTTTGTGTTATGTTTTATGAAGTTTGATAATTTTTCACTTGGAATTACCCTTAATACATGTTGGATTTCAAGTTTACTAAATTAAGTATGAATCAAAAGAGTTTTATTATCTATTAAACAGAATAATGAGATTTATGTCTTGACTAGTTAATTATGGTTTGTGTACATTGTTCCTGCACGCACCTGTGTCCCAGATATTTCAGCCATTGATTTATAATAATCGATATGAATTTTGTTTTCTTTAATTAAAAAATGGCAACGCTAAAAGGCAAAGAATGATAGATGGAAAATATATTTTGTAAGGAAAAAGAAAACATACTACGACAATATTAAACATGTTATGTGTTACTGTTTTAAGTCTCACTAATAAAATTGTTTCACTTTTGCAGTTCAGTTCAGTTCATTTAATCGTTAAAAACTATTTCAAACATATGGTACATGAGGACAAAAATAACATTAAATATACAAAAAGAAATGGTCAGAGGTAAACATATATAAATATAAGGGTTATAAAGTTGGGACAAATTACACCAAATGAACCTCATAAACGACACTACATCGTATATCTTTCTTATAAACATACACAATTTTCTCAACAATTTCATGTTGCATGCTGCCATAAGGTACGAAAATTTTAGCACACTTGGTCTAGCCGAAACATGTTTGTCTATAAGCTTGTTCCGGACTTGTGATATTGCATCACATTCTAAAATATAATGTTAGATGCATTACTTTAGCGCTCTAAAGATCAGCACGTTATGTCATTATGTATAAACAATACGTGCCGCTGGTGTACAAACTGTATGATTGGCCAACTCGTTTTTATTTGGCGAAGTTACCTATACACGCTTACACAATGCAAACTCGTGTATATTTTAAACACAGTTTGTTTTCATCAGCGTAACCCTCCCTTAATGTAAATTATTTTCTTGAATTATGCAGTCATGAATCTATTTCTATACTGTGGAATAATTAAAATTCATGAAGGCTCAATTTTCATGGTTTTCGTTGGTATCCCTCCCAAATGAGTTTACATCCTCAACGAAAACAAATTCAAAAAAAGTTACCTATTTTACTGAAACTGAAAATTGACGCATCCACGAAATTACATACCCATGAATAAGCCAAAAAAATAAACCCCAATAATCCACGAAATTTGGCCCCCATGAAATTAAATGATTTCAAAGAATATCACTCAGCATACTCAAGATATCGTTTAATGTGACCATAAACATATAAGTAAGGTGAACATTATGATAGGAATAATACAAATACAGACCGAGTAACGTACGTGTGCAGTAACTCGACTACATCAACAGACTTTCATACATATACATGAGTGTATTATAACATATGATTATATTAGACTATATTGCTTTAACATTTTCAAATGAAGAAAAAATCTCATAAAGGTTTACTTGTTTTAATAAAGATTGACAGCCGTACTAAGCTCTTAATATTTCTTGTTCTACTTCCTCGTCACGTGATCATTGAGTCTCCGCCTTCACTACGCCACACACACACCCCTCTTCTACTTAAAGTTCTAAACAAATACATATACAGCCTGTCTACATCTGTCTTCTCAGTCGAATTCATTCATTCATTCATACTTTATTTCCTCATGACTGAGATAATTTCAAATGAATACAATTAATTTAACCAATACAAATCAGCAATTACAGAGAAAGTGAAGAAAGACAGAGAAAAAAAAGAAACAAGGACAAACACACAAAATGAAAGTTAACGAATGTTATATACATGTTTATCAGGTCACGACACAGGGTTTACTAATTGACCCTATTCGTTACATCATGATGTCGACGCATGAGCTGATTATACTGGGCTGAAGTATCTTGTATCAGCTTAAAGTTCTTGATACGGAAAGTCTCGGTGGCATAAGCGTCCAGTTCCGTGTTTGGTTGCCGACCCAAGAGGATGAGGAGCAAGTCGTCGTCAGGGAGGGCACACAGTTCTGCAGACAGATAGATGGTAAAGTTATTTATAATATCAGTCCACCAATTGTTTCGAGTGCCGAGGGTTATTGCACAAGAACATGCAACATGTGCTGCTAGGTTAAAGAAAGGTGCACCACACAGATGACAAACATTCAGAGAACTCTGAGGACGATCGGTCACAAGTTTACAGATAAGTTTCCACAACCGGATCTCGTAGCAGTTCTTCGGTGCTCGCCAGAAGTTAGAAGGATCCTGTTCACTAAAGACTGCCAGAAATCGAGAAAAGTCTATGTCATTAGACATCCGGTACTGTCGCAGGTCTTTGTGAACTCTGATGGTTGTAGATCTTACAATGTTTTTCCAGGATAGTTTGGATGGAAAGGAACCGCTCTCAACCCACTGATACAGGTAAGTCAGGAGATCGTAAGTGTTCATTAAATTTATGACATCTGGAATAAATCCGCGTTGGCTCTTCCCCAATCCCTCAAAGTAGGAAAACAGTCTTACGAGAAAAATTTGCTTTGTTATATCTGTTAGGCATACACATCTATACTCATAGAGTTATATAGTTTGACCAGATTGACAACATCATGGTGTCCCTGTCCGGAAACTCTGTGTATCCTCACGATGTCCTCACTGTGTTGTTATGTCTGCTGACAGTATCCCAGGCGTACGGTGAGTCCACTTTATGTACATTTCTAAATATCATGATATTTTCCAAATGAGTTTGTTTTGGGATACTTTTCAAGGACTGAACCAAACCATTAGTTGGTAATTTAAAAGAATAAAATGTAAAAAAAATAGGAGCATTTTATTGAATTTCCCTGAAATTATTGTTCAAATAACAGTAGCAATACTACACTATAAAACCAATCTCCACACTCAAAGAGTATTTACATATTAACTACAAGTATTTTAAAGGCTATATATACATAACGTACTTCAAAGAAATATATTGAAAAGGGAAATATCAAGTTTCTAATGTCACTTGATGCTGGAAAAAGGTCAATGGTTCGGTAGTTAGTCACAATGACAAGTACGGGTTCTTTATCGTGCTGGCACCTACCATGATTCATGACTTAATGCGGCAACTTTTATATTTTATGTGTAAGTACTTTCCCTGATTGTATTACATTTGAATTATATACAGACTTACTAGAAAAAATATTTTTACACATACACACAATGTACATTATAACAAACTCATGTACCATTAATATTTCCATACGATTTTTTTTCTAACTTCAATGTTATTCTATTAGATATGAAATTTTTATTCATAATATTTATAACCTTAGTTACTTAAGTTCGTTTATCGATTGAACTACATATGATTTTTATATATTTAAAGGTTTTGCTAGAGAAAATTGATACTTTCAAATCGTTTTAACAACTGCATTTGAATGTTCAATACATGCATACATGTATTATAAGCTATTCGAACCACGAGTTAACATCATCACAATAGTAATGTTGTTAGAACATGTGTGTTTATCTTCACAGTTAATGTCGCCCTCAACAAACCAGCATACCAACAGTACCCTGTACCAGGTTACGACACATATGACGCCAGTAACGCTGTAGACGGACGTAAATCAGACCTGAGTGGTGGTGGAGGTCAATGTGCTGTATCACAGACCAGACAAACCGCCACCTGGTGGGTGAACCTGACCACCATCCACAGCATCCACCACATCACCATCTTCTTCTACACGAACAATGATCCATGGGGTAAAGTCACATTTACTGATTCTCGTTATTGATAAGGTTCTGTTAAACCTAGATTCCGTTGTTGGTATTATTTGTTATGAAACTGTTTATGGGGCAGGTATAATATATCAATGGGATATAGTCACATTTTTTCGATCATCTCATGTAAACATAAATTCCGTTGATTTTATTTATAATGAGACTGAGTAGGGAACTATTTCCGATTTTTTTTTTCAGAATACAAAACAAAGTAACAAGTTTACCAGTGTTTTGTTCCGTGCAAGAATTTTTTTGCAAAAAATGTATGTGAAGTTAAACCCCTATCAACTGGTGAACAAAATTTAAATAACAAAACAGTTATGAATAAGGCGCTTAATAACAACGTTTATTACAGAAACTTTGTAATACTGCTTATTTTTTATTAAAAGAGTGAACATATTTGAGATTAACATTATAAAATGTATGGTTGCACAAAGTATTAAATAAATGAAAGCTCCAGAGACAAATCGTGACTGTGTGTCATTACATAGGGCCAAGCGTCGCGGTCGGTGTTGGCACGATAAGGAAACCTTTAGTTGAAATATGCGTTTTATTTTGAGATGTGATTTTTTTAAATCGTGAATCCTTAATGCCCTGTAAAAAAGATAGATATTGTGTCTGCCCACTCCTTAACCAGGATCTGACGACAACTCAACACGAACTGTGTCAACACGGGTGAAAGGAACTCTGTAACCCCCCCCCTTCCGCTCACACACTTGCAAACGTTCAGGCATTCACTAACGCTACCATAAGTTTAGGCGACAGCACACTTTTCAACTAGACAGAACTATCTGGTAAACCCCTTCTACAGTAGAGGTTTAAAAGAGTGAACAGATTTGAGATTTTCAAAATAATATTTATGGTATTAAATAAATTAAAGATCCAGAGACAAATCATAACTGTTTGTCATTACATTAGGCCAAGCGTCGTGGTCGGTGTTGGCACGAGAAAGAAACCTTTAGTTGAAGTTTCATTTATCGAGAATCCTTCATGCCCTGTAAAACAAGATAGAGACTGTGTCTGTCCACTCCATATCCAGGATCTGACGAGAACTCAACACAGGTGAAAGGAACTCTGTCACCCCCCCCCCCCCCCCCCCCCGCTCACACACTTGCAAACGTTCAGGTATTCACTAACGCTGCCGTAAGTTTAGGCGACAGCACACTTTTCAACTAGACAGAACTATCAGGTGAATCCCTTCTACAGTAGGGTGTAGGGGCAGCAAGTGAACTTTTGTATTATTGGCAGGAATACACTAACGAAACTTTTTTGTTTGTATATACGGTTTATTTTTGTTTCATTGTTGGCCCTTTAACAAAATACTTATCTACATAGATATATACTGTTGTAAATCATTGTTATCTACTATGTACTGACATCACCACTATTTATTTGACATGTATTATGTCTACATGCCCGCTTTATTTGTGCGTTAATACATTTAGTGTCATCTATATATATTTGTTGACCATTACATGTTGAGAATCATTTATCGGTTCTCTATTTTTATCTAACTACTTATGACCTTCATATTAATTTTCTCATTATTATGATACAGGTCCCTCTAATGGGCTCACTAAGTATTTCCTTGGATTCTCTGTGTACGTCTCCAATACAACAGACAGACTACAGGGAACACTGTGTTACAAGGACGACAACTTTACACCAGACACCATACCTGCTGTCTTCAACACCTCCTGTCCTGTACATGGACAGTACGTCATCTACTACAACGAGAGACTACCAGGAGTTACCTACCCTGACGGTTACTCTGACACTGTTGTCACTGACCTCTGTGAAGTGGAGGTGTATGGTGAGTGTACCTTATCTTCAATTCAATATGTGCAATTAAAACATAGTATACAACATCTTTAATATTGATCTTAACTTTAGTATGTGACTGGTGTATGGTGTTTTCGATTGATATTAGCGTGTTTATTTTCATGCCACAATTACTATTATTTCAAACAATTTTATCGTACATAAAATTTGACAATGATGCCATTTACATATGATGATTGTGTTTCTCCCAATATTGTCCTCACTCATTGATACATAAAAGTTGAACATGAACCTTATCAACATAGATAATTAGTACCCGATGCATATGCATTATTAAATTTCCATGATGAAACGCATGCATAGTTACGCATAAGCAAACTATGCCATTTTACACATGAAGAAATTAAGAACTGTTTAGAAGCATACCTAACTCAATACCGGTGTATAAATTGAAGGGTGTCCTGCTACGGGTTATTTTGGGTCCAACTGTTCCGTTCCCTGTCCAGACGTTAACTGTCAGTACTGTCACATAGAGATGGGCACCTGCCAGGGCTGTAAACCTGGATACAAAGGTCACCGATGTGAAATAAGTAAGACTACAGATCTGAAATTCTACGGAAAAATGGACTAAAATGTCGTTTAGCTACAATTACAGTCTAATGAACATAACTACATCATAGTATATATCTTTGTATTTGTTTTTACAGTCTGGGTAAGAATACAGTGAATTTGTAAAATAAA
The DNA here is from genome assembly GCF_963853765.1 of Magallana gigas. Taxonomy (NCBI): domain Eukaryota; kingdom Metazoa; phylum Mollusca; class Bivalvia; order Ostreida; family Ostreidae; genus Magallana; species Magallana gigas. The sequence goes on along the minus strand of NC_088853.1, from coordinate 66,305,233 downwards.
AAAAAGGTCAGGTTGATTATGTTCAATATAAAATTGGTTTGTATTGATAGCTTGTGAAAGGGGAACATATGGTGCTGGTTGCAAAGACACATGTGGACACTGCCGTGAAGTAAACCAGTGCTCCATCAACAATGGGACTTGCTTAACTGGGTGTGATGCTGGTTTTAAAGGAGACTTGTGTAAAACTAGTAAGTGTGAAGATAGATAAACACATTAAGTAAACAGATGTGTTTTAAGGAGTAGTAGACTGATATGGAGAGCGTAGCAGGAACTCCACATAAGATGCACTATTGTCAACTTCATAGGCAATTTCGCCACATATCATATTGATATTAAGTGTTTTCATATCAGAATGATATTGAAATCACATAAGAATTCTGTATATAAGAACTTTATAATCCCTATAAGGGGATTTTGATATGAATTGAATAATATGACAGTTACTTCATATGAGAACCATATCATAAAATAATCAAACTGTCAAAAGAAGTCTCATATTTATTGTTCATGATAATCAAATACTTGCAACATTGATGTTCTATTTTTTTGCAACTTCATCTTTATCTAAGCGGCTTTCTAGGTCATCACAAAAGAGAAAGTATGGAGCATTGTTATTGTCATAATTTGCAACAAATATAAGAATAGCTCTTATTTAAAAAAAAAAAAAAGGTATTATTTTGGATGTATATCAGGATATAAATATGGGTTGGTACGTGATCAAATCTTCCATAAAGCCCTTCGGGGATTTGGCCACGTGACCAACCCGTATTTATATCCCGATATACATCCAAAAATGATACCTTATTTCTTATATATATATATATATATATATATATATATATATATATATATATATATATATATATATATATATATATATATATATACAACTATCTTTAAACGAATAACAATAGACAAACTAACGCTAACTATGTATTTAGTCTGTAAAAATGATAGCCTCATTATTATCCTACGCAGATCAAAGAAAATGAAATGACGTCTTCCTATTAAAACGACTTCGTACATTGTGGATATAAACTTTTGATTATTGCAATTACATAAAGTAGCAGTTAAGACAATGACATTTCCTACAATTAAAAGATATACGCCCATTAATAAACCTTATTTTTCGCAATTTTAAATGTCACTAAGTCCAGTTAGCATTTTTTGCATATTTTACAATTGTAAATCCTTGATATGCACACATAATTAATCATTAAATTCTCACATTTTGCCATATTAAAGGGTTATCATCTTAGATTTATCATAATTAGGTAAACGATCATGTTATTCATGTAATTCTCATATCAGGATCATATGAGACCTGGTTTGATTCTGTTATAATGTCTTTTTATCATGTCACTTTAGCCCAATTATATGATAACCCTATCATTTTGATATGAGAATCAGTGGTGGGTAAATCTCCAGTGTACATCCCACAGAGGTGCCCCCCCTCCCCCCTCCCCCCCCCCCCTTTTTGTTCAAGCGTGTCAGTATATGAAATATATAAAAAAGCAATACTGTATTTTTTTTACTGATCATTTACAAAAAGTAACTAAGATAACAATCTTGTACATGCTTACTTATGTTTGTCATTATTTTTTTTCTTTAAAACGGTGTTTATAATTTGTCATTTTTTTCTGAATTTGCTCTATAATACATGCACATCCAAACAATCATATCTTTTAGTGCGAACCGACTTTACACGTCAAAATGCAGTGGTTTTTAAATTTATATCACCAGTATCCGACTACGATTACTAAATAAACAGTTAACGACGTTTCAAATTCCTCACATAGAAAGACGTCTTTAAAATTAAAGTTTCACAACTTCCAATTTCACTGTCCAGGGTTGTTACAAAAAATAATTGAAATTTTAATGTTTTATGTTAACATATCGTTTTAACAAAATTTTTTCTAATGTTTAGACTGTGACAAAGGGTCATATGGTTCTGAATGCAATGAAACTTGTGGGCACTGTCGTGATTTAAACCACTGTTCCAATACCAATGGGACATGTTTGACTGGTTGTGGTGCTGGTTATCAAGGGGACATGTGTATAACCCGTAAGTAGAACTTATTGACCAAAATATGCTGTTTGCTTAAACGTATTGAAAAAAATAGTTATATAGTCTCCATTTTTTTTTATCTTGTTGATACTGTATGAGAACTAAATTATTTTTATAAATGGTTTTATTTCAGGTTCTCATAAACTGAAGTACCTATATGCATATGCATTTTTTTCATAAAATCTATTTTCAGGAAAGAATTTTCAACATACTGTTTAATATATAGATCAATTCCTCAACGTTATATTTTTAACCTAATTAAATTATACATGTGTATATCATTACCTGTAAGATATCTCTATCATTTTGTGTTTATCATTAAGTAAAAGACATCGCGTCATTACTAATCCGAAATTATGCATCTTTGTGACATTCTCAGACTATTGGGATATCATAACTGTGAAAAGTTATTTTAAAACTGTACGTGTTCTTTGTATTACGAATTTACACAGAATGGGTTTGCGTGCCATAACTTTCAAATTCCATTTCAGAAATGATAATATATATATATATATATATATATATATATATATATATATATATATATATATATATATATATATATATATATATATGATTTAAACAAACAGCAAAAATTAGTATAATCAGTAACAATACGACGGTGTCTCATCATCTTGAATACAAAAATTGATATTTATCGATAGTTTGTGAAGAGGAAAATTATGGTGCTGACTGCAAAGAGATTTGTGGACACTGCCGTGACGTTAAGCAGTGTTCCTACAACAATGGCACATGTCTAACTGGATGTAATGCTGGTTTCCAGGGGAACCTGTGTAAGACTGGTAAGTGTAATGAACATACACACATATTAATTAGTTTTGTTATGTTCATTTAAATGCAATAGACGTGTTGTGTTTAGCGCAATAGGAACTACACATTACTCGCACTATTGGCAAGTACACTTCACAGCAACCCCCCCCCCCCTTCCTTCTATGCTAGCCTTTGCGTGAAACATTGACTCCTCATAGTTTCATCTTGAGTTATTATTAATGTCTTTGTTGTAGTCAAATAGTCACTTAAATACAAAACTTAAAGATATGTTTCTGATGAACACAAGTCCGGCTGAAAGCCAGATGCTTTGAATGGAAAAATATCGGTTTTTTTTTAGTGTGACTGTTCGCAGAGCGTAACCAAGGCTGAAATGTGTTTCTGATGAACACAAGTCCGGCTGAAAGCCAATGGAAAAATATCGTTTTTAGCTCACCCGAGCTGAAAGCTAAAGTGAGCTATTCTGATCACATTTTGTCCGTCTGTCTGTCTGTCTGTCCGTCTGTCTGTCTGTCTGTCCGTCTGTAAACTTTTTACATTTTGAACTTCTTCTCTAAAACCGCTTATCCAATTTCAACCAAATTTGGCACAAAGCATCCTTATCGGAGGGCGAATATAAATTGCAAAAATAAAAGTCCGATCTGTATTCAAAGCGGAGAAAACCTTGAAACTGGAGAAAAAGGGGGGTGCATTTTTAAAAATCTTCTTCTCAAGAACTACTGATTTTAATTCAACGTATTTTAGATAAAATTATCCTTATGGGAAGGAAAATATAAATTGTAAAAATTAAGTGCTAATTCTGTTTCAAATCTGAGTTATTACGAAAATAATAATAAAGGAAAGGCGTGTTTCAATCAGTTTAATAGCTTCGGGTTCGGCATCCGGTAAAATGGGTAGGCAAGACTTGGACGGGCAAAACAAAGATTGGCAGTTATTGATCTGCCAATCTCATTAAAATTTCAGGATATTTGATGGACCAGTATATTTGTATTCGCTGTAAATATTGCTGCAAAATAATGCGTATTTGGAATTGACGATTGTCGATCTGCCTTGGCTTTTATTTTGCCACGGCCCGGGTTTGCATACCCATTTTACCAAGACTCGTATTCCATCTTTAAAACGAGGTTTTTTGTTTAAAGCAGCCATGACATTATACGAAAAAGGGTCGATCTGACTATGATGAATTTGCTTGTTGTGCAACAGTTCGCGTATGAAGGGAAATTTTTGAAACATGCAAAATATATTGTTGCCGATTTTGTGAAGTAAATTGAGGCTAAATATTTCAATGCGTTGACAGTTTTCACACATGACGTTGGTGTTAGCTTGTTCCGATTTTCGTTTCGTTTTCATTATTTCTGCTTGTAACCTGGGAACTATCGTCTGTATTTCGTGATTTTTACGTATCAAATCAAACAGAGACTTCGGTAAATCAAACAGTTAACTGTTTACCTGCGCACATTAAGCAAAATCTGATGTATATAAAAATAATGAAATACAATTCATTCTATCGGTAATTCGATCGACATTATCTTTTGCGTAATGGTAGATTAATGCAATAGGTTTTGTTGCGATGCTCGGCATTTTCTCGAGTTTATTCAGTTTAAATAAAGTTTGATATTGCTGACGGAAATATGTAGGTATATACATGTATATATATGATTCATTTCGAAAAAAAATAAATTGTGTTCTTTATTTGTTATAGTGAATGTTTCTTGTGTTTAATTGTTTTCAATTTCTATTTACTAACCATATTTGAGTGTTAAGCTTCAAATTATATGCAAGATAAAGAAATTTGCTCCCAATTCTATGCATGTACACAGATCTTAAAAACTAAAGATTAAAAAAGTAAAAATTTGTCAATTTTTATTCAGAACATTTTCAAAGTCTGTTCTTCCAGAAACCAACTTTAACATCTTATTGTATTGTAAACTTAACCTTCTTTCGTCGTTATTACTCCTACTGTACATGTGATCATTCACTGTGTTTGTGTACATTTGTATAAACTGATTTTGAACCTCAAATACCAGTGAACTGGTCTTGAGTGAATAAAAGAATATAAAATCTTAGGCCATTCTTTTTTTCCATTTTAAATGCTGAAATACCAAGTTAAAAATCATAAGCTGAATGTATTAAACTCATGTGAACAAAATATGAATCAAACCTAGGCGAACTGTGAACTCTGTATCTTGCTTATAATTCTACAATTGACGCTGAAATTTTGGTTGAACATTAGAAAATCTCTATGAATTAGAGTATATGTTAAGTACTTGTACAAACAAAATAAAAGAATGATATTCTGTATATATCTACTCTCTGGGGCCCTCTCTTTATACAAAAAATAATGTAAAATCTACATCAATTTTGATAGTTTTTCAGACACGAGTAAATAAAAACGACATCTTTAAAACAGTTTCCATATTTCTGACACATTTCTGTTGAGGGGATAAAGTAATTATCGCTATTCCTAAGAATATCACAGCGGAAAATTATCCTGGTTTGTACGCGAAGTAAATAACAGTCATTTAATTATAATTGAGAAGACAAATAAACTTGTTGAATGTTTTTTAATTTGAGGAATTGAGCACATTGAGGTACAAGTTTCTTCTTCACATCTATACATGTAGGGTTTTTAAAATAAAAAACAATAACAATTTTTTTTAATACAAAAACTAATAAGTAGTGGATGAAAAAAATGTACCTATATGCTCTCATATATTTTGATCGCTTTACAAAGTGTGTAGGGGGTGGGGGGGCAGAACGAAAATATAGGGATTTGGAAGTTAACAACTAACAGTATACCTCTACCAAATGTTTAGTTTTATATCTTGCGTAGGATTTTCTTATTCTGGTAAAAAATAGTATTTCATGAAGGTACAATGTCAAAGATTACATGTATACAAAAATAAGTGTAAAATTCGAATACTTTACAATATTCATTTTTTGTTTTTCTACCGAGGGACCATATGGCACAATATCTTTTGTACGCCCATTGTTGCTCAGGTGAGCGATGTGGCCCCATGGGCCGCTTGTTTTTAGTGTGACTGTTTCCAGAGCGTAACCAAGGCTGAAAGCCAGATGCTTTCAAATAATATCGTTTTAGAGAGACTGTAGTCATTGATTATATACTTTGTTAGTCATTAAAAATATATTTGCCACTTAGATTTCTTAACAAGTCATTAAAACATAATTTTGCGATAGCACTGCCTTGTCTTACGTTTGTGAGCTCGGTCAACATTATGAAGTTATAGGTTAATATCGACTTTTTACGACTCTTTCAGTCAAAATTAATACTAAAAGTCAATCCATATATTGTCAATAACTTTTGTCAGTTTTGTCAATTGTACCTAATTTTTTTTGGTCTCCTATTAGTTTCACATTGTTTTTTTCTTTTGATTTTTAGCTCACCTGAGCAGAAAGCTCAAGTGAGCTAATCTTATCACTTTTTATCCGGCGTCCGTCCGTCCGTCTGTCTGTGCACTTTTTACAGTGTCGACCTCATCTCAAGAACCACTGGGCCATTTTTCAATCAAACTTAGTATAAAGCAGTCTTAGGTGAAGGAGATTCAGGTTTGATGCGCCCTCTTTCAAAGGAAGATAATTAACATTTATTGAAAATATGATATCATTCAAAAATGGTTTCAAAATCAAAATGGCAGAATAGCTGTAACTTATTTGGTTGCATCCCCATGAAAGGATTCTTGAATTCATGGTCCCCTGAGTAGGGTGGCGCCGGAATGGGGGTCGAATTTTTACATATTAATATAAAAGGAAAATTCTTCTCAAAACCCATTTGGCTGAAAAAACTGAAATGTGGGGTAGCACCCTCTGGAAGTGTAGATTAAAGTTTGTTCAAATCATGATCCCCGGAGGTAGGGTGAGTCCACAACTGGGGGTCGCATTTAATAATATTATACAGAGATACATTTTTAAACATCTTCCTCTCAAAAAAAAAAAAAAAACAAATGGTAAGAGAAGCGGTATCTGTGTAAATATAACCTCAGCAGGTTCGAGTCAAAGTTGTGATTTTCGGGGGTAGGGTGGCGCCATATTGGAGAAATAAATTTTTACCAAGTATAAAGAACCAAGTATTCTTACTTGATTTATTTTTAAAATGTATGGTATTACATGTACTTATATGCAAGCATTTTGAATGCTGATGATTTTTAGTTGTTTAGATATTAGCTCCTGGACAATTTTTGGGCCCCACAAGAGGTTCAAAGTTTTATGTAGGTTTAAATATTTATAAAAACAGCTGTTTAAGATCTTCTTGATAACGTTAACTAGTGCTTAATACGTGATAAGATTATAAAATCATTTTGTTAGAACAGGGGCTCATTGTTTTAAATTGAAGTATTTAAGGAAATATTAGAATCTTTTTTTATACAGGTTTTATACTTCTACATCGTCCATATATTTTGTCATTGACTCTTAATAATTGATTTTATGGCGGCCGATTTTGTAACGTTTAATATCAAACATTAATGTGTTGTGAAATGGAACGTAGTGATTCAGATAAAAACCTTTGCAACAAACGACTCAATATCGGTTGCATATATTCTTAACTTTTAATTGTCATTATCAATTCATTCAGGCGTGAAGTTGACAGTTATGTCGATTTATTTACCCAGAGCTATTAAACTCATGACCTACACCTTTCAAAACTTAAAAAAAAAACTGTGCATGATATACTAGCTGTTTTTGTATATTTCTTTTGGTGGTTAAAGCTTAAGTAAGGGCTTTTGGTTTTTTTTGCCATTACATCAATCTGTTTGTGTCCAAAAAAAGGGACTGGGTGCCTCAATATTTAAAATAAAAAATGAATTGATTAAATAATTCTGTGAGTTTCACATATGCCCTAGCCATTTGAATGAGATTATCGTTCTAATAAATTAACCACACGAAATTGTATAAAAGATTACGTTTATAGGTTTAAAAACTCTTAAACTTTGTATGAGAAAACTGTATTAATACATTAAACTGAGTTAAATTTATAGCTTGTGACAGAGGGTCGTATGGCTACTCCTGCAAAGAAACATGTGGACATTGTCGTGACGTAAGCCAGTGTTCCAACATCAATGGATGGTGTCTGACGGGATGTAACCCTGGTTATCAAGGAGACTTGTGTAAAACATGTAAGTGTTTTATCGTATGATATACATTTAAATGGAGAAAATCATAGCTATCATTACCTTATCATAATAATAATATTAATGTTACCGTGTAATCTGATATTTTAAATCTACACTATCAGTTTTCTGAATACAAAATACTGCTATCTTATTAAACTTATGCAGAAGACGCTACTGTGTTTGGAAAGCAAACACTCTGCTGTCTAAATGTAAAAAAAAATATATACATTTAAATTGAATAGCATTTCTTAACACATTAACCTTATGAGATTGAATATTTTTTTCGCAGCATGTGACGTATGGCGGTATGGTTCTGAATGCAATGAAACATGTGGACATTGCCGTGACGTCAGCCAGTGTTCCAATATTAATGGGACGTGTTTGACAGGGTGTGGTGCTGATTATCAAGGAGACTTGTGTAAAACCCGTGTGTAGATTTGTATTAAATATATAGCATAGAAAAAATAAATATATAATACATGTATTTCACATGTAAGTAGATTGACTTAGTATGTAGGGATTAATACTAATTATATAACACATTTGGTTCATTTCAGTTTGCCCCGTTGGATATTTTGGACAAGACTGTTCTGAGACTTGTATCAACAGTTACACGTGTGATGGCTGTAACGATGTCAGTGGTTCATGTGATTATGGCTGCCGTCGTGGCTGGATAGGATACTTCTGTCAAAAAAGTACATAATCTATTTAATTATTTTTTAATCATGGTATAGTAATCAGAGATTTAATATTTGATTATTAATTATCAAAATAGTATTCAAAACATTACATAAGACATTTGTTTTGAAATATGACGCTTGGCTCATAAATTGTATATTTTCAAGTTTACCTCAAAGTAACAATAACCCATATAAATTATAAAATGTGCCAAGGAATGACTACATTGATCATTTAATGTGTACCAAGTTGTACTTAAGTGGGTACATCGGACGCCAACAATTTGTTCATAGGTTAGTGTTTACATTTTTCTTGTAAAATAAGTAAAGAATTATTTAAGACAACAAACACAGCCAAGATAACAGTAAAACAGATGTATTTTAAAGAAAATCACAAACTTATTTTGCGTAAAAATAGATAAACACTCACCGTAGTTAATTTCTGAAGAGAGAAGAAATGGCAACGCAAGTAAGTATGTCTATGTGATGTTTTGCAGTTTTTCTCTTAAAACTATACACCTATAATTTTAATCTTTAGGCAATATTTTATTCTTTAAAATAAGTATTGAATATGATCGTTATATAAAATTTGTATACTGTAAAACGAGAAAATTTGGCGCATACGTATTTTAGCGCAAACGCAAGTGCCAGTACATTAGCGCAATTATATTTTAGCGCATGCATCTTTTCTTTAAAAAAGAATACACAAAATGTTGTTTGATAAATGATCACGCCCAAAATTTAGTTCTGTGTTCACTCAAGCACGTGAACACAACGACTTTGATTTCTATCTCGCATGCACGGTAAACTGTCATTGAGAACAATACACTTACTTTTGGGTAAATCGTCAGTAGATAGATATGAAAATTTCATTTATTGGCGATGGTGTTGTAGTTTTTGTTGGTAAACAAATTGGAGTTATCGGACTTTTAATTCAACGTGTCTACTTGGATAACACTAGAAGAGTCCCGAAACTAAAAGTGAAATCGATCACCATGAGAGAATCTTTTTCACTGTAACTTTACATTAAAAAAAACACAAAAATAGGTATTGTGTTGTTATCTTTATATCCACTAATCAGAGATTTAAGAAATTATGATCAATCATGTATTGTCAGCGTTAACGATCGCCACGCTTAATCACATTTTCACCTCAAGGCACTAAATGGAAGTGGCATGGGGAGAAGCCCAATTTTCAAGGTGCTAATGAGAGATATTAAAAATCAATTAAAACTGAATTAATTAATCCATGTTTAGGCACTTATACCCGATAACCCATACCGTTTACCTGTGTAATTGTTTTAACAATCAGAACCGACAGCATCTGATATTTAAATGAACACTTCTATATAGCCTTAAAAATGGACTGTCGTTATTGTTTTGCAACTTGAAGAAATTTAATACATATCGAAAATCGTTGGCGCACTTTTAATTTTAGCGCTCAGAGGCAGTTGCGCCAAAGGCGCTAAAATTTGTAGTGCGCCATATTTTCTCGTTTTACAGTATATGTTAAATGAAACCCTGTCATTGCGTTGGTGTTTAAAGCAATTCGGCCACTGAAAAACAACGTGGAATAATGCACTCGGTGTACCAGGGTAAGTAGTAACTTTGCTTATCGAATAAATATCATATAGTGCTGCCATTTATTGAAATTGTAATTTTGTGAATTTTTCACAAATCCGGCTGTTCTAATATATGTAAAAACAAACCAACACGTATAAGTGTGTTTATACTTTAAAGTTGTTTCTTTAATATAAATGACATAAAAATGTTTGTAAGTCATCCAGTGTTGATGAGTTATAATCTAAATGTAAGTTTGTTTTGAAACTTTGTAAATGTATGAACACTTTTAATTCTATTTCTTTGTCATTGGTGTTTTCCTCTCTAAAGTTAAGTATATTTTACAATTAAACTATTTGTCAAAACAGGAATAGGACCGGAAGGGGGAGATGTCAACTACTTGTCAGAACAGGAATATGACATGAGGGGAGAGAACTGCTAATAGTGTCTAATGTCGTGAAGAAGACAGAAAATGGTGTGAAAAGTGAATATATCCGATTTGCTACATATTGTAGGACATGTAAACTTTGTGTAGTATTATTTTGTAAAAATAAAATGCGTTAAAGTGTTGGACTAAGTTATTGCTATGTTTAAGACGACACAAATGGAGCTCCAGCAGCTAGAAACCGTTTTAGGTTATTGATGTTTTTGAAAGAATACCATAACGTGACTATTATAAACATCCCGTAAGACGATTCAGAGACAGGTGTTCCCAAAAATACAGAGATATGCTTACTGAAATATAGATATCTTCTTGTTGATCTTTATTTTAGCTTCATTGTCTTTTGTCTATGAATAAAACTAGGCAATGGAGGTCAGATAATATCAGATAACAACTGGAGAAAGAAAGAGGACTGAAAAGCATTGAATTAACATTGTTGTCGCCATCGATTATCATAAGGGGCGTCTTCTGTTGCAAGGCCAAAAGCATTGACCGGGGCATGGAGAGGGCAAATGTGTGAGTAAGAGCACTGTGTTTTAAGTGTTTCTTGTATTTTAAATATTTAACTCTATCTTTTTAAATCAAAAAGGAATGCAAGAAAGAAGTAAAGTTCAAAGACTTGGAGTAGACAAAAGTGGACGTTAACAAAAACCAAAACCATACAAAAGGAGTGAGGCAGCTTGTTCTTTTTGAACAACAACGAGTGTTTGTGGTGTTGTATTGTATGCATTTCATGATTAACACATTTTTTCTTTTATTAATTTAAATGTTTCTGCTACTGATGACATATATGTGGTTCTTTTTTGGTTTTTTGGTTTTTTTTTTTTTTGTATTTTTTTATTTGTTTGTTTTTATTCTCTAAAGTCAAATAGAACTTAACACATGGTTGTATTAAATAGTAACTGGATGTCATTCTCGAAATGTCAACTGGAATAAAGACTTGACTGCTTAATATATTAACCGCCGGCAGGTACACCCCAATCATTTGCAGGTAAAACATAGTTTTATGACCGAAGTTCTTTAGTATTTTATGCTCTTCTATTTTTTTTTCTTTTTGTTTTTTTATTTACGTTTTTACTTTTACCTTTCATTTAGGAATCCATCTTGTACTTAAAGAATTAATGCCTTTACTTGGACACAACTACTAAACTGTGAACTGTAGGAGTTTTTTAAAGCAATAATAAAAAGATATGGTTGTGCAATAACGCACAGAATATTTCCTAATCGATGTAGACATTACATTGTATTTCTTTCATCATGATTAGTTTAAGAATAGCTGTAAATAATCTTTGAAAACGACGTTGCATCAATAACATTTGCAGACTTCCCATTTTTATGACATTCTCGTTATAAAATGAATGATTGTACAAAAAAGTGTTTATCTGTATATAAAACATATTATTAAACCCCTGTCACACCGGAGCTGCGTCTTCATGGCGATACCGATGAGTCCTTAAATAATGTAGATCACCACGCAGTAGAGTCTACTTCAGCGCCGTAACAATGCAACGGCATCTTCATTTGCACCGTAAGGACTCAAACCCCGCCACAATAGCTCTGTTGGCGTGCTCAAGGAACGCAGCCATTCGCAGTGTAGACGCTGTGATCAGTTGATTGCACTTGCACGGAGACCAATTGGAGTCATTTGTGATGTCACTGCGTCTCCACCGCGCCATTGCTGCGCATCCACAGCGTTAGAACAAGTTGTTTTTCATTTCGCTACGTTCACACAGCGACCCCAAAGAGGTGTTGCCTCGTCCATTGCGCTCTCTTGACGTTTCCTCTGCGTTTATACCGCGCTTAAAATTGCTAGTGCAATGTCAACCAGATTACGAAAATTTGAATAACGGCTGTTGTACAAAAGCTAGCGATGTAGTAATCTTAAACTTGATGTAGATGAGTGTTTAAGGAGACTTTGCGAATACTCCAGGACCTATTGGAAGACGTAGATCGAATTCATGTCGTTTTGTTCTGATGTTTTCACATTTTTTTCCAACAACTAATAACGGTTATTTTTGTAGACCTGTTTACTAGGATGTTTACTAGGATGTGTGTCTTTCACAATTTTTGTTAGAAACTAGTTACGTTTCAATTTACTAGGTACCTTATTTTGTCAAAACAAAAACATATTTTTATCATTCATTTACCAGTTGTAAAGTGTAAAGACCACTTGGCGGATACTCAGCGAGACCACAATCAATCGCCAAGTAGAAATCTGTGGAAACACAATTACACGCCGCGGGAGTTCAGTAGAAACTCCTCAGTCGTCGTCAGGACGCCGTGGCATTTTTATTCGTAAAAATTCTGATAAAATTGAACATTTTTTTCTGAATTTGGTTTGCGATCCTTCGGCGATTCCATGAATTTTACAACGATGTTAATACGCTATGGAAATCCAACTATGTGTGACAGGGTTTTAATATAGTTGATCTTAAAATTATCTTTATTAAAAGCACTGAATGTTGATATAATATTTTATAACAATTACACTTTTTAAAAATCGGTTTTGTTTGTGGGTTTTTTTAAAGTTTGCATTGTCCACTTCATTTCAATGTATGATTTTTTTTTTAATTTAAAAGTTCTGTTCTTATCAAAACATATTATAGAAAGCTGTGGATATCTTCACCGGTAGTTCCGTATTTAAGTATTAACATTGTTGAGATACATATATAATCAGCTATTGTATGTTTTCATATGGCACTTGGTTGCTTTGTTTGTGTTGTGACGTTAGAGCTCGCTAATTAAAGTATTTAAAGTATCTTCTGCGAGGAAAGAGTCGCCGGGAAATCGGAGGAGGAGGAATCTCCTGGAATTTCTGTAATTTGTCATGGGGTTTCTTACTATGAACTGTTTCACCATGCGATGTGTGTTGTCTGTAAAATGGCTATAGACTTATGACGGGCCTGTGGGAGTACCGTCCATTTAACTGCCCCGTGTAATCGTAACAATCAGCTAGTAAATAAATAAGATAAAATGTTTAATTGTTGTTTTAACTTGTGAATTTTGTTAGTGAGTCAATTTATTTAAATTTAGGAGTTCCATACTATTTGTAGTTTTACGCGTTTTACTTTAGGTAACATTTGTTATTCTTGAGGTTTGTGGACACTCTACAAATACTAATATGTCATTTAAACGAACGATTTATATATTTACAGTAAATTAAATATTTCTTAAAAAAAATTAAAACATTTCTTTCATAAAAAATATAATACTGTTGTCGGTGTTGAATAACAAAACATTAAACAAAAAGAAAAGATACTTTTGACTATCTAATCAGATTCGGTTCAACAAACCGCAGTAATTGTTATGAGGGACGGATAGCAGTGGTAACTTTTTTTTATGAAACTGACCTTCTTTAAAAAAAAAGTGCTATGCATAAAATAAGGTAAAAATACTTGAAGTTAAGAACATAATTATGTGGAATTTTTGTCTACTGAATAACTGTTTAAGCTTTACAAATTATGGCTGAAATTTGAGGTATATCTTGTTAATGCGTTGACCACCCAGCCTTTTTTAAAGTACAATCACCATTATTATTCTACAAAAGCGGGTTCAACCGTTGATTTTTGTTGTTTTGATGAATTGTAGTTAAAATATACAAAAATTGTCATCAGAAAAGGGAATGATTGTTAAAAAACAATACTGTAAAACGAGAAAATTTTGCGCACATGTATTTTAGCGCAAACGCAAGTGCCAGTATAAAAGCGCAATTATATTTTAGCGCATGCATCTTTTCTTAAAAAAAAAATACAAAAATGTTGTTGTTTGATAAACGATCATTCCCAAAATTTAGTTCTGTGTTCACTCAAGCACGTGAACAAAACGACTTTGAATTGTATCTCCCTTGCACGGTAAACTGTCGTTGAAATCAATACATTTACTTTTGTGTAAATCGTCAGTAGATAGATATGAAAACCTCATTTATTGGCGATGATGTGTAATTTTTGTTGGTAAACAAATTTGAGTTATCGGACTTTTAATTTAACGTGTCGACTTGGATAACACTAGAAGAGTCCCGAAACTAAAAGTGAAATCGAATGCTACATTTACCATTAGTTTCGATCAACATGAGAGCATCTTTTTTACAGTAATTTTACATTAAAAAAATATGTATTGTCTTGGTATCTTTTTATCCACTAATCGGAGATCAAAGAAATTATGATCAATCATGTATTGTCAGCGTTAACGATCGCCACGCCTAATCACATTTTCACATCGAGGCGCTAAATGGAAGTGGTATCGGTAGAAGCCCAATTTTCAGGGTGCTGATGAGAGATAATAAAAAGCAATTAAAACTGAATTAATTAATCCATTATTAGGCACTTCTACCCGATAACCCATACCGTTTACCTGTGTAATTGTTTAAAGCTATACACGCTATAATTTACGTCAATTTTGAATGACAGTGAAAACGCATGTGTTTGTCTACTTATAAAAGTTATCCTTTATCTGTAAATTACAATGGTGAATTCCATCTCGTTACAAAGATATATATTTTTAATTGTTTATTTTCCTGCCAGGAAAATATACCTTTTCATGAATATTGATGAAGGAAGAGCGAAACCGACCTCATTGCGCATGTCCGCGGAGAACTAGGTGGTCGTTATTGTTTGTCTAATTAAATATTCAACTTGATTTTTAATATGCTTAACAGTTGTTTATTTGAAATACATACATGTATAATAAGTAAAATACGTCTGTCATTCACGATACCCTTACTTCTGCATTAACACTTACAGGATCTAAAAATAGCACATACGGGAAACACACAGGTCTACGTCATTTTTTTAAAGGAAGTATTCATATCTACTCACAGGCTTGTATTTTTTTCTTTTGTTTGTACTCGTATATCGGACAAATTTATGCTTTACTGAAAATATCCTTTCCTTTGTGAAACTATCACAATTATGAAGATGTTGACCCTTCGCCAGTTTTGGTATGATAGACTAAATTTAGCTGTCGATATCACGTGATAGATTGATATTCACGAGGAGGCATTACTTTCCTGGCAGGAAAATAAATATTTTTTGTTGTTTAATATTTGATATATTTGTTACGTGATCGAATTGAGCATTATAATTAACAGCATAAAAGTAACTTTTATTAGTAATCAAACACATACATTTTCCCCTTTAATCAAAATTGACGCAAATTATAGCGTGTATAGCTTTAAACAAACAGAACCGACAGCATCTGATATTTAAATAAACACTTCTATATAGCCTTAAAAATGACTGACGTTATTGTTTTGCAACTTGAAGAAATTTAATACATATGGAAAATCGTTGGCGCACTATTACATGTAATTTTAGAGCTTAGAGGCAGTTGCGCCAAAGGCGCTAAAATTTGTAGTGCGCTATAATTTCTCATTTTACAGTATAAGTTGGGTACAACATGTGTAAAAAATGATTGATATAAAGAATATATAGCCTGTCTGCAAATAGCAATAGCAACACAGGTTCTAAGGGGTTTTAAACACGATTTTAGCACAAATGTTTCAAAATTACTGTTTTTTAAATATATCAAAAGTTATTATTATTCCTCTTAAATATATCTTAAGTGCTGCGCACATGGCAATCTATATACCAGTTTAGATCGTCTGAGACATCGTACTTGTAGTTTAGAAAAGTCCAAAATCAGCTTTGATTCTATATTTTAGATTGATTTAAATTTGGCCTAGAATCTGCTTAGGTTTGTCTTTAAAATACTTTCTTAATATTAGATTTTCATAATCATGCTTGGTCACATTGAAAAAGTTTTAGTAATAGTGTGAAAATGTTCGGGATTGAAATAAGAAAAAAAGATCAACAATTACCTAAACAATTTGACCAATGTATTTGAATATATATTTATCATTCAACATATTGCAGTTGCTATGTTTTAGAATGTTGCAATCGTACATTTTTGTCTTTTTATTTTCATGAATTACTTTTCCATGCATGTATACCATACAAATAAAATGTATTCCCTTAAAATTGTATAAATATACGATCACTTATGATTCGCGATGGTATACGATGTTTATGGAATGATTTGTGTATTTTCTATATCCGAGCAATGGCGATGGGTTAGAAAACACCATTATTATTGGTCCATTTCCGAAAATCAATCTTTCATGGGAATTAAATGAGCACATCAAATGTAGATCACGTGGTATAACACAATCTCATGATACTGTCTTTTGTCTGTAAATCAAACAACCAAGTGACTTCAGTTGAGGCAAAGGATACGGTGCACTTGTTTCGAGTTGCTGACATTTTAGTCTGACCTGCATGAATACTTGTCGAGCGTCTGTTTTAACTTCAGCTTATTGTTAATTTTCCGCAAACTCAAACTTGCACACTTTTAAAGTTTTTAAACGAAAATAATCACTTAATTGAAAAATAGAAATGGAACAAAAAAATAAATAAAAACAAACCAAACAAGAGGCACAGGGGCCACCTCGCTCACCTGAGCAACAATTGCCTTAATTCTTATCAAATTAACATTACAGTATCAAAATATCTTGACAACTAAGTACGGTAGATATTGCTAAAAAAAAAATGAAAATCTGCCGATTTTCATTTACTTCTTTTTTTGGATAAATACCAAACACCTTTTGTTGTTGTACTAAGATTTTTCTCTATTCCTATAACCACCCCCCCCCATTTCATGGCCCCACTTTTTTTCTAGGGAATCTTGGCGTCATCAAACTTAAATCTGCATAACCTGTGCTTTCACACTGGACCGAAAACTTTCCCAGAATATATTTAAAGATTTTCTCTATGTATTTCTATGTAAAAATTCCTCCCTTAATTGTGGCCCCACCCTACCCCCGGGGACCATGATTTGCACACACTTGAATCTACACTATCTGAGGATGCTTCCACTCATATTTGAGCTTTCCTGGCCTAATAGATTTTGAGAAGAAGATTTTCAAAACTTGATCCTCCCATTTGTGGCCCCACCCTACCCCCAGGGACCATGATTTAAACTACACTACCTGAGGATGCTTCTATTTGAATTTGAGCTTTTCTGGCCTAATAGTTTTTGAGAAGATTTTTAAAGATTTTCTCTGTATATTTCTATGTAGAACTTGATCCCCCTATTGTGGCCCCACCCTAATTCCGGGGACCATGATTTGAACAAACTTGAATCTACACTATCTGAAAATACTACCATTTTAATTTCAGCTTTTCTGGCCTGATAGTTTTTGAGCAGAAGATTTTTAAAGAGTTTCTCTATATATTTCTATGTAAAACTTGATCCCCCTCTTGTGGCCCCTCCCTTCCCCGGGGACCGCGATTTGAACCAACTTAAATCTACACTATCTGAGGATGCCTCCACACAAGTTTAAGCTTTTCGGGCCGAATAGTTTCTGAGAAGAAAATATTTTGAAAAATACCAACAAATTTTCAATAATTCTCAATTAATCTCCCCTTTAAAAAGGGAATGTCCTTATATTTGACAAACTTGAATCCCCTTTACCTAGTGGTGCTTTGTGCCAAATTTGGTTAAAATCTGCCCAGAGGTTTTTGAGAAGACGATGAAAATGTGAAAAGTTTACAACAACGACGACGACAACGACGACAAAAACAGACACCGGACAAATTGTAATCAGAAAAGCTCACTTGAGCCTTTGGCTCAGATGAGCTAAAAACAAAACCCTGAAGAACTTTCTTGCAAATGTAAAGACGGAATGAATAATTTTCGGCCAATGGTGTAACATTTAGGAAAATCGGAAAAAAGAACGTACTGTAAACGTACTACATTTGGCTGTGTATTCTATTTAGCGCTTTTGGCGGAATGTTGCCCTCCGCTAAATCAAATACATCGCTAAATACCATACATCTATGTATAAGAAAAGTCATATTCAGGAATACGCTTTTTCAAATCCACGCCAACTTGTTCGAAAACTAATTTCCGCCAAATAGCGTACGCACCAAATACAATACGTTTACAGTGTATGCTTATACCCCTTCATCATAAATGGACTTATTGTGAACAGAGTTAACAGGACATAAGTTAACATCATTATCGTATTGAATAAATCCCGGCTCATATAACTTAAGTCCTCAGATAAAAACTGGAATCCTTTAAATTCATGGTGTCCAATTTTTGTGGATCATTTTTTTTATTCTTGGGGATGTCATTTCGTGGATGCGTCGGTTTTCACTTTCAGTAAGAAAACTCTCTAAGTTTGTTTTCGTCGATGATGTAAATTCTTGTGTGGGGTTTCCCACGAGTACCACCAAAATTGAGCCACCGCGAATTCTTATGATTCCACTACTACTAACGTTAGTGCTTTCAAACTTCAGTTTTCAAAGTACATTTTTTAAAGTTTTTTTTTTCAGTCCAGACGTTTACATTTCAAATAACGCTTGTGTTGTTATAATGTGTTTTTAAAGTTTATGAAACATTAACATGACGCTATCTATTATAATTTATTGCAAATCTGTTTTAAAAGTACAAAGTTTATTTGAACGTTTTGAATAATTTAAACACAAAGCCAATTTTAATGAATGTTACAATTCTGAGGAGATACAGAAATAAAGATCATAAAGAGATACATATCATACATTCATCACGTGAAATATGTTTTAACTATGTACATGTATCCACCCATTGGCAAACGGACCTATCATAAAACAAAACGTTCATGCGTAAGAATATATTTTGCGTTTATTGAAGTTAGAATTGAAGCATGTGAACACATTTCATTGTGTCATTAATATGAAAAAATAACCAATGTTTGCATGAAATTATTTGCATGCATTTTTCATTAGCGTAGTGCATTATTCATGTTTCTATAATTGTTCCAACATAGCATCGCCATATTTTGTTTCATCCGGTTTATGTTTTACATTGTATCTTAAAGCAGTTATAGCTAGCGATCAATAAGTTAAAAAAAAAACTGTTTAAGGTTTATCTCGAAATTTAGATACAGTTTTAATCATCTGAGACAATTAGGACATCTGTAAGTTTTTTTTACCAATTTCTTTGCTTCAATTATAATTTTGCCGGGCGAGTCTCGCGAATATATACACTATTCTTGAATAAAATCAGAAAAACACAATATACATATATACTTGTTTGTTTATATTGTTGATATTACTGAATAGCTTGCCTAACAACACAATAATGAATAATATACCTTTTTATATAGTATTTAGTCTTAAAATATGCCTTTTGAAGTAAGTGAATACATGTAGACATGCATGTTCAATATACAAATAAAACATCATAGACTAGGTTACTCTAGTTTTTTTAAGAGGTTGGTGTTTGCTCTTGTTCTGGTTTGTATTTTTGTTTTCTGCTTTTGATCTAAAACACTGTTCGTTTTCGCTACATTTCATTTGTATTAATGCGTTCAAGTGCGAGATATGTATTAAGTAATATCCGTGTGATTAATTAAATACACCTAAAAATACACCAAACTTGTCACTTATCTGTCAGTCTCTCTGTTTATATAACAAAGAAATAACATTAAACAAACCGGACGTGCTAATAATAAATAACTAAGAAATTTATCTTGTAACAAAATATGATGATGATTGTGTAACCAAAACCCCAGAATGATAAAATAAATATCAGAACATAAAAAAATACGAGATTTCTCATCAACAATGACTCCCAAGTACTTTGATTTTTTGTGTTAGCTAAATTAGAGTTCAAAAGAGTTACAAAACATTGTTTCACTATTTAACAGTATCCTGACTTTAGGTGGCTTTTGCAAAAGAAATAGTTTTCTTTTTTTTTAAAATAAAAGTGCATTGATTTACATAAGTTAGAGAAATATAAATCTTAATGTTGGATATTAGAGGTTTGATATTAAATACTGGCGCCTAAAAGATATTCAAGATGAAGAGGTAGAAATAAAATAATACTTAAACACTTTAATAACACCTTAACAAGACAAACATATTCATAAATATGAAATAAATGTAAGGTTGTAACACAAGATGTTTGCAATGAAATTAATTACTTTAATTATTGCAATATTAGTATTCAAAAAGCTTATTTGGCATCACATATTTTGCATCCATAATCATTACGAAAAAAAGCATTTACAAATGATGATGTTTTCATGTTCTTTGAATCTATAGAAACGATGGGTGTACGGACATATGTTTATTTCTTCCTGACTCTTATATTGATCTCCTTAACAGATTGTATTTGTAAGTATTATTTGATTTACATTCACACTCATTCGTGTAACGCTGTCAAATGTTCAACATATTACTCAATGGCAAAAATATAAAGGTTTTACGTCTTAACCGACGTTTCTGGGTTTCTGAATATGAGATGATTTGTTACATTTAACAGCAATAGTTATTTTTAAGATGCATTGTTTTTAATTTTTATAATTTGAGATAATCTGGCCTACAAAAGGCCAACCTGGCAGATACCAAGCATTAGCATCTATCCTCCAGAAAGGGCTGTAGATTATCTAAAGTCTAGCCGTTCGGCGGCCGGTAACCAATGTGCTATTTCTGACGGGACACCACACGGCGCCACTTGGATGGTGGACCTCCAGTCTATTCAAGTTATACACAATATCGTGATATATTACAGGACAGAGGGCAAGACGTGGAGTGAGTCTTCTGATGTTAACATTGTTGTTATTATTATCAATTGTAGTAACATAAGTAGAAGAAATAGTAGTAGTATTAGTAGTAGTAGTAGTAGTGGTAGTAGTAGTAGTAGCAGTAGTAGTAGTGGTAGTAGTAGTAGTAGTAGTAGTGGTAGTAGTAGTAGTAGTAGTAGTAGTAGTAGTAGTAGTAGTAGTAGTAGTAGTAGTAGTGGTAGTAGTAGTAGTAGTAGTAGTAGTATTAGTAATTCTGGTAAATTAAGTGGTTAAGAATGGTCAGCATTACTCTCTGTATTAAATGTGTTCTAAAAAGAATCTCTTAAAGGTACCCTATCATATATAGATATTAATAACATTGTTTACCCGTACGGTGATCAAAGAGATACATAAAATTGCGTATGCACTCAAATGAATGTAATTATCAATAAATCACAAAAACATCGTCGGACGTAATTCAGGCGGCATATCGTCTTGTCCGTGAGGAATCTAATGAAGACCTAACGATAAATAGGTTTAGTTTAACCAGGCTAACCTAGAAATTGATTTAAAACACTTATTTTAACAATCTCGACAACTGCAATCAATTGTTATTGATCAGCGCAATACAAACATGACACGATTGGGTACTCGTTTTTAAAATATAGACCATTACCTTTTTCTGTATAAATGTCATTATTTTGTAAGGTTGAGTTGAATATTTAAACTTTTTTCTTGAAAGTTCAAAATCATCAAAATAAATCCTGACCATGATCGATTCAAGTGCATAAGGAAGATAAATACACAAAAAGAGGGAAAAAAATTGACCTTATTCTTAAACAATTCTATCTTCATTCTATACCCTTAATTACTAGAATATCATATCTGTTCTTTTTGTTAAGCAACGAGAATAAGTATAACCCCCTTTCCAAGAAGAAGTGTGTTTTAGAATTTGAGTTATAGCTTATGAAAAGAACAATCCTTAAAACCAGGAAACATGTTGAATAGAGATTTTGTCTAGAAAGCATATCGGGTAAACAGCGTTTTCTAAGTAGCGGTAATTTCTAAAAAGATGTACCGATATCCAAAGAAAACTTCTGTTGCAATTAAAATAATAAAAATAAATCAAAGATTTGTTCAAATTATGTTTACAATAAGCTTAACCTTTTTAAAGGTGATGAAATAACAACCTTTTGCACAGTATTATTCTTAGGAAATCTTTTCCAAAAATTTTATGTTAATGATTTTGACCAAAAATACACTTTACTCTGTGATCAAGACGAGGATATATTTGGGTAATTTTATTTACAGTTGATTAAGGGCCTTTAGAAGTAAACAAGCACTGTCAACATTTCAGAGAAATCTGTACGCATATAAAATTGCAATAGATAAAACTCTCTTTGAACGTTTGCATCATATCATTTCATTTGTAAGCAATGTTATCTGGGTTTTTTTAATAAATAGGCAAGTTTGGTATAAGATAAATTGTTTCGTAAAATTCATTTGTTCATTTTACATAAGATATCAGTCAAAACCGATTTTCTGAAAGTCAAATTTCAGGCTTAGGCTAATATTCTTAATGTTTGAATAAAAACACCACTATTTTCCACAATCGGTTATATTTTTAATTACGGCCCTAGCTTTAAAAACCGATGGACCAGCCAAATGGGTAAAATTTAATAAATAATGTATTTGATTTTATTAATAAGGTATGGGTCATTACCTTAAACACAAGTTTGTGCAAATATGTTAAGAATTTTATAATTGATTGATCTAGAATCCAGCAAGTATGCGAGCAGATTCCTGGGTTTTTCTGTTTACGTATCCAATACAACAAACAAAGATGATGGGTTCCTCTGTTTTCACGATACCAAAAATGATGCCAGCTCCATACAAAGCGTCATGAACATCTCTTGTCAAGTTGTGGGCCGGTACGTGATATATTACAACACGAGAGAGGGAAACCTGACCCAGAAGCCCACTTATTCAAAGGAAGCATACATTGAACTGTGTGAAGTCGAAGTGTTTGGTTAGTTGATATACATAGAGAGTAGTCTAGTTTACTTTCATTACAATATAACTTTCTCTATTATCTCATGCAACATTTGCAAAAATAATTGTGTTACAGTTTTGTATGTGAAACATTTTTGTCTTTAAACTGCGTACAATATTTGTTACACATTTTACGAAGTTGGAGAATGATGCGTATAATTTTTTTTAGTATTTAATAAAATCTCAAAATCTAAACCTGATATTCCTTTAATCAATTATTTAGTATATAAGTAATCTTGTTTGTATTCTTGCCTAAAAAGGCTGCCCCGAACTTGGCTTCAAAGGACCGTATTGTGACGAACCTTGTCCAAATAATTGTCAATACTGTAACCCCAAAACTGGGGAATGTATTGGAGCCTGCAACCCAGGATACTATGGTGAACAGTGCAAATTCTACGATCGGGGTAATTTTCTTTACTTTTCATGATCAAATGAGCTTTTTTTTCTCTTCAAAATGATTATTTCTCACATCCTTTAAGTTTTGTTTTTTTTTTCATAATTAACTTTCATACCTAGAGAAAATAGACAACTGATAGAAAGTGTACATTTCACTTTTTACACTTATATATCCACAGCTATTTTAATATAACTTTACACAATTGTTTTCTAGGAAATCTAGCCCTACATAAACCGACATTCCAGTCCTCCACATTTTTTAGTACTACCGGAAGTAAGGCTGCTGTTGATGGTCAAAAGAATGACCAGAGTTTGTATTCGGGTCATTGCGCTGTGACATCAGAGCATCAAAACTACGCTCTCTGGAGAGTTGACCTCCTGCAAAGGCGTAAAATTGAAAGGCTTACCTTACAAGCTTTGACTTCTGTTTCCAAATGGGGTTAGTGATTTTTATGGGGTTAGTGATTTTTGTGTACTATGATTTTTACTACATGTATATGGATATCATTTTGTTTTATTTTATTTTTGATATTAACGCGTTTTTGGTTAGTTAAACAAATTCATATATATACCATATGATTCCCCCACGCAACAATACGATAGGTATTTTAAACGTTTATTTTTTCTTTTAAATTGTGACTTTATAATGAATTATATGCAAATAATCATCATTTAAATTTAAGATATACGCCTTCTTTTTTGTAATGCATACGTTATGATTAGTTTATTGCTTATTTTGTCTTATGTAAGATATAACTTAAAAATATAAATTTGAATACTGCTTACATTTAACTAACGCAAAATCTACGATAAATGCAATTCAAATTTTGCAACTGAATCTAAATGTTTCTTTTTCACATCTTTTGTTAAGTTTTTACCACAGGTTCACTCGAATTAACGTAGCGTCATTAATAACAATCCACTAGCTCTAAATAAAAAAAGAATTTGAACGATGTTTGCCAACGTTTACATAATATCAGAGTATAAATAAGAATTTGGCAAACATTTTATAAGTCGGAATAAATTCCTATAGTTCCATTAACCAAATATCTTCATTGTGTTATTGAATCGTAGATTTCGGGCATTCAATCATGTTCTAGTTATCACTCAATTTTCAAATGGCTGATTGGTTAATTTGTATTGCTTTCAGCTGAACTTACAAAGCAGGTCGTTATTTTTCATAAATTAGCCAGTAATTCTTTTTTTTTTTTTAAATCCTCATTTTCTGTTATATTGGATTGTAACAATGTATCTTGACAACGTAAAGAACAGTGATAATAACATGTAAGAATGACACGTTTTTCTAAAATTTCAGATGGGAAAAATAATTATACAGGACTTCTTCTGGGCTTTACATTAACAGTTTCTAACTCCACCAATCAAAATGAGGGTGTCGTCTGCTACAAAGACACAAACCATACAAGGTCAACTATACCTTTCTCATTCGATATAAGCTGCCCTGTGATTGGTCAATATGTCTCGTATTACAATGAAAGACTCCCGGACATTAGCTATCCAGCTGGTTACAGTCAATACGCCCAGTCAGCTCTGTGTGAAGTCGAAGTGTATGGTAATTATTGTTTGGATTTTTGTTTGTTGTAGCATCATTCACAATATTTATAGCCTTTTCGCACAAATGTGTGTTTCTATATACAAAACTAGCGATACTTTGCCTTCCTTTTTTTGTATCCAGGTTGTCCAATTCCTGGATTCGACGGTCCGCATTGTGCTGTCCCTTGCTTCTCTAGCTGCAAAAATTGTAAGATCTTTTAGGATTGGTCAATTTATTTCAAACAGTTTATAAACGAGTCCCAAGTAAAAGACATGCAGCTATTTTCTATACTAAATCATGCAATATTGTACTATATTTTTTCTACTTTAAACGTTAAAGTGAACTGAACGATTTGTAAACAAAATTGGGGTCAATAACTGATATCCTAGATGCATGTAAATAATATTAAACATGATATGTGATTAATAATCCTATACAGTCGTTTTTTTGCAGTAATTGTCATGTTTTTGTTGGCAAATTATTATGCTTTTCTTAAAAGTTATGAGTTTTGTATATTGAACGGATGCTCTTCGATTCCCACGAGACTCTAGTTCAATGCAATAATGCATCTTTGTTTTTATCGTTAGATCTAGAAAATCTAGCTCTCTGGAAACCAACATATCAGTCTTCCACGCGATCTGGCGCTTCCAGTTCAGAGAAGGCAGTTGATAACCGGAAATCTGATCGGACGTTTCGCGGTGGTCAATGTTCAGCAACTTTACCGGATACTAAAGCAATTTGGCGAGTTGATCTGAAAGATATATATCGGTTAGATCGCATTGTGATATATTTTAGGACAGAGAACAAGACATGGGGTAAGATGTGTTAGCGATGTTTTATCTATTAAATTGTCTTATTCTGTTTATGTTGATCATAGGGACATCTAATGTGAATTTAATAATGAGTTTGGCACGTCTTCTTACTCGCAAATGGTTGTTGTATAGAAACGACATAGAGTATTTTCTTTGTGTGTGTTTTTTTTTCTTCATAATGATTTGTTTTTTCTTAAATCTGCAATATCTGGTCATTATATTTCAAACTGTAATACCGTATGTGAGTTTGTCTTTTTTCCATTTAAAATTAATCTACTTTTTGAAAGTAAATTCAAAGGTTGTATGCAGCGTAATCATTCTATACCGAAAATTAGCACCTCAAATGTTGTCAACGAATATCGTAATAGCTCCCACAGCGGCTTCTGAGCAATCGACCATTAGATGCTACGGTTTATATCACATCGTGTTACATGTACGCAACTGCAGCCGTTGATGTAACGGGCGTTTTTTCTATATATTAAAAAAACCAAAACGTAGATACATACAAGTTACATCGAGCAATTAAAATGAGTAATTTCTACACCACATCATTAAGGAAAACTTTAAGGTTTAAAAATTCTAAGTAACTTTCAAACTATTGATAAATCATTTTTACAAAAATGTAAATGAGAATCATGGTAAACAACTTCTTGAATGACGATTTCAAGCTATTGATGAATCATTTTTCACAAAAATGTAAATGAGAATCACGGTAAACAACTTCTTGAATGACGATTGTTTGGGAATGCACAAGGAAAACACATAATAGGATTTCGTCTGCTAAACAAGTGTTATCGGTAAGGAGAATCGAGTCTTTTTTTCGTTTTTGGAAAGAATCTAAACGCGTGCTTGTTTTTTTTTTATTGTAATGCAGTTTCTCGATTAAATAATCAACTAAATCAATACATTTATTTGAAAAAGCAAATACTTGCTTTTACGATAATTATTTTAATGAATGGACAACGTTCAAACGTCATAAATAGCGTAAAGCACCGAACATCAATATACAATAGTCAGCATAACAATAGAGATGTGTTGTGTTTGTACTATGCTAAATTAATAGGCAGGGTTTAATACATTAATTATGCACTCGCTTCCAGCTTGTTTACTATGTTTCAAGCCATGACTAGTATTTATATAATAGTGTTGAGTTGTGCATGTACTATGCCTAAATAATAGTCAGGGTTTGATTCATGGTGCATGAGCCGGAGGCGAGTACACTATCAAACCCTGACTACTATTTAGGCATAGTACATGCACAACACAACACTATTGTAATTATTATGCCGAGTTTTGTATATACTGACGTGCTTTGTTTTAAGTAGCTGTGACGTTTGAGCGTTGTCTTGTCCCATAAAATAATCACCGGAAAAGCTAGCCTTTGTTCTTTCAAAGTAATCAATTGAATTCAAATTGATTGATAATTTAATCAACAATTTGTTGTACAATAAAAAATCAACAAATGTACATGTTCTTTTCAAAAAACAAGGGACGTTCACTTTACCGACAAGACTAGAAATGTTTAGCAGACGATTGAATTTTGTTCTTGTACATTCTTTATCAAGCATCATTTAAAAAAAAGTGTTTTTGTGATTCTCATGTAGAATTTCTTTCAAAATTGTTTAATCCATTTGTTCAAAAGTTTATCAAAACTTTAACTAATAAAATTATCGTCAATAATGAGGTGTTTTTGGAAAGATTTATAAATTTAATTGCTTGATGTCAATCGTATGTTTCTACGTTTTATTAGGTCACCTGAGTCACCCAGGTGACCTATTGCAATTGGTCTTCGTCCGTTGTCGTGCGTCGTGCGCCGTGCGTCGTGAGTTAACTATTTTGCATTTTTAACTTCTTCTTGAAAACTACCAGGCCAATCGATACTACTTTAAGTGTGAAGCATCGCTATGGTAAGAAAAATCTATATTGTGAAATTCATGGTTCTACCACCGATGGGGTACCGTGGGCGGGGCCAAATAAGCAAAAAAAACAGCCAAATTTTCAAAAATCTTCTTCTCTACTCCCACACATGCAAGGAAAATACAGGTTGCATATTTATGATGTCCATGAAGCCCTCTACCAAAATTGGGAAATTCATGGCCCCTGGTTCAGGGGTTCTGGCTCTAGGGTGGGGCCAATATGGCCATATAGTAAAAATGTATTAAATCTTAGAAAATCTTCTCTACTCCCATATATATTTGTTAAAAAGTAAATGCATGATTATAATGTCCATGAAGCCCTCTACCAAAAGTGTGAAATTCATGACCCCTGGGTCAGGGGTTCAGGCTTTAGGGTGGCGCCAAATATGGCCATATATAGTTAAAATGTATTAAATCTTAGAAAATCTTCTTCTCTACTCCCATATATATTTTTTAAGAACTAAATGCATGATTATAATGTCCACGAGGCCGTCTGCCAGAATAGTGAAATTCATGACTCCTGTATCAGGGGTTCAGGCTCTAGGGTGGGACCAATATGACAATATAGTAAAAATGCATAAAATCTTAGAAAATCTTCTTCTCTACTCCCATGAATATTTATTAAAAACTAAATGCATGATTATGATGTCCATGAAGCCCTCCACCAAAACTGTTAAATTCATGACCCCTGTGTTCAGGCTCTAGGGTGGGGCCAATATGGCGATATAGTAAAAATGTATTAAATCTTAATTGGTTTTTTCTTTACTCCAACACATATGGGAAAAAAACTGAATAGATGGTTATGATGTCCATGAAGGCCTAAATTGTGAAATTCATGGCCCCTTGGTCAGGGGTTCAGGACTTGGGGGGGGGGGGGCAATATAGTGTTAATGCATATAATGTTTAAAAATCCTCTTCTCTATTCTCACACATCTGTATGAAAAACTGACTTCATAATTATGTTTACCAGGAAGTCCTCTAATGAAATTTTAATTTTCATGTCCCCTGGAGTATGGGTTTTGACTCTAGGGCAGGGCCAAACTGGATGTTTAGGTCTTAATGCATATAATGTTTAAACATTATCTTCTTTACTCCCACACACCTAAAAGGAAAACTGAATTCATGATTCTGTAGACCAGTAGTTTTCACCAAAATTGTAGGTTTCATAGTTCTTTTTGAAAGATTTCAGGCAGGGAGAAGGTCGTTATTACAGATTTATAATTGTTCTACTGCAGAATGAAAACTAATTAAATGCATATATGAGACTCCTCGACAAGTTTGTGTATGGGTTATATGCTACTCAGGTGACCGTTAAGGCCATTTGGCCTCTTGTATATTTAAATACCGTCAGATATATCATCGGCTGCTGTAGTGTAACGATAACGCGTTGGGCTTCAAGACGTAATGCTTTTAGTAGCACAAGTCCGAAACCCGCTGTCGGCGCTTGCAATATTTTCGTTGTAAACATTTGCCGTGCTCTATTTCGGCATAGTATGCTTACGCTATATAAACCCATTGTATACTATGCGAAAATAGATGAGTATTAAATAGATAGAGACAAACTGACAAGAGGCATAATAATTCGGCATAGTAGATGCACAACTCAAATCTATGATAATAAGAATAGGTACTGTAGAAAAAAAACAAAAAATACATTACATGTCACCGGTAAACACTGTAATAATAAATGTACTAATATTTCTATGCACATCTTTTATGACAACTTTGAATAACGTTGTGCAGATGAACACAACCCTCATAGAGCTGTGCCCCTTGGGTTCTACCTCTACATCTCTAACACAACCGATATAACGACCGCTGTCCGATGTTATCACGCTAATTATTACACAATCTACGATCTTCCGGATGTTATGCACATTCTCTGCGCATTGTCCGGACGTTACATCATATACTACAACGAACGGAAAGAAGGATATGTCTATCCTGCAAACTATTCCCAGTATGCATTTGCTGATTTGTGTGAAGTGGAAGTCTATGGTATGTTTTTGTTGCATCTGGATTTAGGAAGAGAATTTGATCATAGTACGATTCAAGGTTTTATTTAGGTTCTCCGATCCGATTCTCAGCCTCAAAGTTTGTTGTTTTTTTTTCGGGGGGGGGGGGGGGAGTATATATATTGTTTTTTTTTTCATGATTAAAGTCTCATGTTTCTTTTAAACGTTTTACAAGAGATGAAATAATATAAAAGTTTTTAGATTGTATCAATGCATTTCACAAAGTTATTGCATGGATATAATATTAACGTCTTTAAAAAAAAGCGCCGGTGCACCTGTTGCTCGAATTCTTTATCATCATGTCATTGATAAGTAGTTCTCCGTGAATCCACTACGCCTAGCACGTAGTTGTGTACCTGATGGTAATACAAACACTAGAATACTACTACATGCAGTAATTAAAATTGTTCGTATAAAAGATTTATGGTACGGATACAAGAAATCCGGATAATTTAGAATTATCGAACATTGCTGAGGATCGGAGATCGTTAAGGGTACAGACTGTTGATGTCTTCATGATAAAGCCCCTGCTCTTTGTTAATTCTTCCATTGTTTTGTTAGCCGATGTTTGCCGATGTTAAATACCGTGCTTGCATAGCTTACCGTAATTAGCCTGACCAGAAACAAAGTGAAATACTGTCAACATTAGCTTTAAGAATAAAAAACTGATGTTCAATAATAAGTTCCCGGCGGTGGAATTATGAATAGGCCCCTTTGCTTCATTGATGAAACAAAAACTGTGTAAAAAAATATATCGGATAAACTCCGGAAATCAATAGACTACATTGTGTTTGAATGCCCTGTCTTTGATTCTCAAGCAATTTGTTTGTAATGATTTTGGTGATAAACAACAAATCAAATTCGGGCTTTTTCAAAGTTGTTCAACCGATAAAAATACTTGTACTAGACCTATTTTAAAGGAAAGTAAACCAATAAATATCCCCAAGTATCCTTCTTATATGACGAGGGTCTTGAATCAGATAGGAAGAATGTAGTTTCAGCAATACTTTATGTATAGTTTAAGGAACACTTTAAGACGTTTTTAAAGTTTTTTGATGAATTAACATTTAATTTTGAGGAACTGTAATTTATCACTAAACGGAAATTTGATTAAAACGTAAGTGAGATTAAATCTTCGAGAAAAAAGTGAGAATTTATTGAACAAAATACAGTATATGTTGTTTTAATGTATTTCATCCCAGGCTGTCCTGCCCCTGTAGAAGATGGACCAAGGTGTACTCGTCCCTGCCCAACTAACTGTGAACAGTGTTACCCACATACTGGGGTCTGTCAAAAATGCAAACATGGCTACAAAGGGACTGAATGTGAACCTCGTAAGAGCAGACTTCAGTTTCCTGATATTTATATATTGATATTGGCTAGACAATTCATGTTTCAAAATTATAATTATGATTGTTCGATAACACAGGGTCCCTAGTCTAGATGAATATGCTTAGCGTATTTCAGTTTATCGATAGTTATTTTTTTTTTGTATAATGTGTAGATAATTTAGAGTTCAATCTTTTTTTTAAAATAGGTTCGATAATTAAACTTCTTTCATGGTAGTCTTTTGTTTATACTAGTAACAATTGAAGGGACTCATCATTAGGTTGTCAGAAAACGAAAAATGTGAACTTTGCCTATCTTTACAAAAGTAGGACTATCGGAATATTGAAAAAAAAATACTTTAGAAAGTGAAGTATGCCTGATTGTGAAACTTGGATAAAAACGTACGAAAACTAAATAAAGAATATATTTATTTGCTTTGATTGAGTTGGTTAAAACACTATATTATGATAATAGATGCTACAATATTGAAACCAATTATATGAATTGTTTTGAGTTTATTGTATCGAATCGAAAAATGTTTACTATATATCGATGTATATTGAACTTACTGCAGTTTACTTACTATATTTGTTTTCTATAAAAGTTGTTTGCAGTGCCTCTGCCTCCATAAGTATTTCACCAAACAGTACAATTAATAGTCCTGACTACAATGCAATATATTCGGCGGACGGACTCACGCTTCCTTCCAATGGACGACTCCGGGTGGTGTATATCTACATTACGTTGCCAAAGCTGGCATCCGACCTAGCTTACTTGCATATATCTATTGTTAAAGCTGAACATTTCAATGTATTGTTTCTCTCAGACAAAATGGAAAAGACTGAGGTATGATTTATAGCTTACCCAAACACTGTTTTTTGTTTCTGTTTGTCGGAGCTTGGTATTGATTCCCTGTTTGTTTTTTCTTTGTTTTGTTTTTCTTTAAATTCCACATTATATTTGTTTATTTGTTTCGTGTATGAGGGCGTAAAACACACGATAAACGCCGATATGCTTATTTGTTATACAAAATGTATGTATATATGCATTTCTGTGTATAATTTAAAACAGCCAGTACTTTATTAGTTAAATTATTTTAGAATTACATTTTCTTATCACTTAATCAGTTAAATGTCAGTTTAAAATGTAACATTAAAATAAGAATGCTATTTAGATACTTTTAATATTTTGGACAATAATATTTCAGTATAGAAGAACGAGTATTCAAACAGTGTTCAGAATAATTTTCCATTACGATATTATAAAACAAAGTAACCGTCTCTTTCTTTTTAGCGTTGTGTGTATTGTAGGAACAGTATTGGACAATGTATCCCGCATCAAAATGCAAATGAAATACACTATAATACCTTTTTAATTTTGTACATTTTATTCAAACATATTCTCTCTCTATTGATTTGCTACTATTAATTCCATTCCTTACATATTATTTTGTCGTTATCTATTGTGATTTAAGACATTTCTATTTGCATAGAACGCGTAGTTTTGAGTTTTGTAATTTATAGCATAACATTTGCCACTCAGATTTATACATAGGTTCATTCTTAATTAAAATATGTAATTTGTTGATGTTTTATAAGTTGTCAATGGCTTATGGAAATAAGATAGATAAATCAATCGTATTACATAGGCAGAATCTGAATTTCCTGTTTCTTATTTTGCAGTATGATCAAGATGTTGTGGGCCCTTTTCATGGTCGCATATATGCACGTACCAACTATGGCTCTGTAACCCAAGTTATCCGTATTAAAGTACGATATAGGAATTCGTTCACCATATCCAATCTCAAACTTCCTCTGAAGACGTGTAGAAATGTTACAGTAAGACAACCAGATATTTTATTTACTGAACTTTAAAAAAATATGTCACAATGAAAAATTATGACAGAAAAACGAAATGTTTAAGTAGTAAAGGAGACTTATAATGTACCTTTGATTTGAATTATTAAACAAATAAATACGTCTCAGACAAAACATCTAGTCAAATACAGAGAGAGACACAGAGAGAGAGAGAGAGAGAGAGAGAGAGAGAGAGAGAGAGAGAGAGAGAGAGAGAGAGAGAGAGAGAATATTTGAATAAATGTAATAATTATTTCACTTTGTTTACAGACGCACACATAAACCAGGCGGGAAGACCGGAGAAAAACAAATAACTAACATAATATGTTTAATGCGTTTACAGATTTACAACAAATTTGTGTAAATGTATCTATTAAGCTATTTTTGTTCTTTTACGTTTCTGATACACAATCTGCCCGACATGAATTCTATACAAAGTCTTCATTGTGTGTACATTTTTATCATTTTAATTGTTTGTACATTTTTTTTTATTTCTACAGTAATATAAGTGCCTAACTTTACTCTTAAACTTAAACGTTTAAGAGCTTAATGAACTTGTATGAATATTCTATAAAACTTAATCATCTTATTGGTCTAGAACGTCATCTGACATGGTAAACAAACATTGGTTTTCCCGGGACATAATTACCAAACTCAACCTTTTTGGAAACGTTGGGATTTTTTACATTCGATTTGTATGAACTAAAAACATCATTAAAAGATTATTTGAAGATTCTCATATTTTTTATCTTAGAACACACATCAAAATATCAATTAAGTTTTTATTTCATAAACGTCTTGGAGATATGACGATTAATTGCCAAATACAAATCAGATTTTCCATTGGCAATACCCACGGGAAATATAATTTTTCTTTGGTAAAAAAGAAAGATGTGAATATTCTTATCAGAATTGTTGTACTTTTTTATCAAAATTGTTGAAAGGATCTTCTAGAATGACGATATTTCTGCCTTTAGTCGTGGGGTATCTTGATATTCTTTGCGTTTGCACACGTTATATTTTTTGCTATTCAGAAGGTTTACGAACACTCTACTTGATGTCATTTTTAATGAATAAATAACAATTGCTAATCAACAAATAATAATAATGTCATTTAAAGGAAATTTCAGAATATTTATAGTACATGTCATACTCCGATATAAAAAAAGAATTATTTCTTTAATAAACGTTTAAAAATATATAAAAGAAGGAAGTGTTAGATTACAAATCATAAAACAAAAATAAGCAAAACAAATACATTGTGTACGTCAGACTATCTGAATAAACTTGATTCATTTTTTTTGCAGTATTGATTAAGATGGATGGATAGCAGTGGTCATTTCTTTATTAGATTGATCTCCTTTAAAAAAGAGCTTTATATGAAATAAAATATTAACATATTCAAAATTAAGAGCATAAAAATGTGGAATATTTCTTTATTGAACAACTGTTTTGGCTTTAAAAATCATAGCTTAATTTGAAGTAGATCCAGTCTTTGTTGACATCCCTGCCTTATTCACAGTACACTGTCCGTTATTATTCACTGTACACTGTCCGTTATTATTCACAGTACACTGTCCGTTATTATTCACAGTACACTGTCCGTTATTATTCACAATACACTGTCCGTTATTATTCACTGTACACTGTCCGTTATTATTCACAGTACACTGTCCGTTATTATTCATTAACTGAGTTAAAACGTTGGTTTTTGTTTCCTATTTGTAATGGAATTGAACGAAAATTGCTCTGATAAAAGGCCACGGTATGTTTACAAATTAAGCGCGCTTGTAAAAACACGTGTAAAAACAAAACAATTGTTTCACAAATATGAAGCATTAGATATTTGTCTATCGCCTGTCGGCAAATGGCAATAGCAGTATACGGAGACTTATAAGGATTTGAGCTCAATTTTTCTTTTCATTCTAAATGTCTTCAATTATTATAATTAATGTTAGGAATCTTTCGCTGCAAGTGAGTTACAGGGGTTAAAATTCTTTGTTTAGTAAACAAAGCTCGAGACCTGTTATAGTTTACATATGCTTTGTATTGATATCACTTACAGTCTAATATTGGTTTTTATTGCTGATCGACTTATTCAATTATGAACACATGTCTGCCAAAGTTGTATTGTTAAGGATTTTGTAATTTTTGTACATTATTTGTAAACAAGTAAAGAACTCGAGCTTTAATTGCATTTCAATAACTTCTTTTCTCAAAACCTGGATTCTAATTTTACTTCTAACATTAAAATTTGATAATTCATTCAGATTAAAATCTGTTTATACAAAAAACTAATTATCTTTAATTAAGTAAAGTTCGATTGATGCTAACGGAAAACGGAACTAATTTAAACACCATCTTTGATATAAAGAAAATCAAATTCTTTTCTAGCATACATTATTTTCCATCCAATCGCGTTTTGTTTTTCTATGTGTCATAATGTACTGTATGTTAACACTTATTGTCAAATCTGTTGGTGATGTGACGTCAGTTCGTGCAAACGATATAATTGGACATTGGAGATGTTAAGGAGGAAAACACTTCTGAAAGTGGCCTTCTGTAAAGGTGTTAGTTAGCTTCATTAACATTTTAGTATCCTTAAGGTTAGCGGACACCGTACTTAAAATCATTTCTACTTAATAAGTAGAAAAAGCTAAATGACAAAAAATAAAGACATTTAAAAAACCTCTTTTAAAGTTATAACAGTAAAAAGTTGATACCTTAAACATATTTGTTTATAACCGATGTAATCTGCGTAAAATTACAAAGCACGGAAAGTAATAAGAAAACAAAACAGACGTGTTGTCCAAAACAAAGAAGGATCGGAATGTAATGACATTGGCCAGCATACCTGTAATGTTATTCCTCTTAAATATACGTTATCATAAACGAATTTAGATATCCTTGTCAAATGTTGATAACATTTGCATGATGTAAAAAGTAATATTGGTCTACTGTCAAAGGAAACGATTTACGTATAATGCAATGTCCTGTATCATTGCAATATTAGTTACTGCTACAATTGATTGTATAAGTCAATGCGCACTTTATAAGTGTTCATTCCTTTAGAATCTGTGTCACTAAAATAAAGTTAATCAAACAATATTTTTTGTGTTTTTTTTAATCATTATTTCATTAAAGAACTGTAATGTTTTATGCTTATTTATTTAGCCGAACTTGCTGATTAATCATGCAGCATACAAAAACATATTAATTCTTTATTGTTGAATCAGAGTTCCTTGTGCATACTGAATCTGAAAGAAAAAAAGTAAAGTTTTAAACTATGTTTTTAACTATATTCATTGCTTTATAACTTTTTCCTGCTTATTTAAACTTTTTCAAAACGTTACATTTAGATATTAAATATCCTCTTGAAACCTGCTTTAGTCTTCCTTAAAATAAATTTTGTTTTGTTTAAGACAACAGATATATAATTATTTTTTATAACTAAACCGAAGGATTTTCTATTATCAGTATAAAAAAAAATGAAATAAACATTGCAATGTATAATAATGAATTTGGTGGACACGAAAATTGAAAAAAAACCCCAAAAACTTACCAATTATTGATATGCTTAAAGCATTTCCTCTAGGGAAGTCTCATGTTAGAAATAGTGAATGGGTATGTATAGTGGACAACTATAACGACGTGCGACACTTGGGCAATTACACTGTTTGCCACTGAAACTTTCCAACGTTCAAGATCCTCAGAGTGGTCGTTATACTGTAACGTCAATATGTTAAAAAAAACAATAATTGTAAACGTTTTATATTTGGCGGGAATTAGTTTTTTAACAAGTCGGCGTGAATTTGAGTTAGCGTATTCTTAAATGTTAATCGTACTATCCTTAAATATATATGCATGGCATTTAACGATGTACTTAATTTCGCGGAAGCAGAACACAGTAAAATGTCACTGTTCAATCTGACGATACAATAAGCAGCGTGGTGTTTTCTTTTACCAAAGAAACCTGTCTTCTTTATTGTATTATGTAAAGTACATAAAATTTTGTTAGAAACTAGTCTAGCTGAGTTTATTTTTGATTTACATGTACCAGTATTTCGTATCATATTGATGACGTCACAAGCATCTTATTCAATACAAATTCCTCAGATTTACAAAAGTGTAAAACAAAAAAAAAGGACAAAAAATTGTAACACTGCCCCGAGTATTATGAAAGAAAAATCTTCAATATCAAAGGCAAATGACGTATAGCGCTAAGAATGTTCGTACTAAAAACATTTGACTTGTTGTTAATTAATATAACGGGGCATTTTTAATAAAACTGCAAAATTTGAGAGGGCTTGTGAAAAATAATGATATTGTTTATTTATAGGGATTAACAATTTCATTTTAAAAGTGTAAATATTAAACAAGAACTAATTGTCGATAAAAAAAAATAGTTTATCATGGATAAAATGATTTCAGAGCAGTTTTACACATTTGATTTTTTGTTAAGGTAAAATAGTAGTATATGTTTTACTTTCAAGTGATGCAATGAAAGGAAAGTTTAATAGAAAGACTTCATTCACAAGTAAAATTATAGGTTTTTTTAAAGAACGCATTCACTTCATATTAATATTCAGAATCGTTTTCATAAGAAAAATAAACAATTGTTAAAAAGAAAATTCAAATTGACGATCATTAACCTTTAAGTTGCCTTAACCTACAGGCTTAATTATCAACTTAAAGAAACGGATTCTACTTAGCTTTAAAGTTTTAAAATCAACCACCCATAAAAACAATTTACGTAAAGTTTGAGTTAAATTTACTCATTGGTTCTAGGTATAAAAAAAAATGTACCCAAAAATAAAATCTAACAGACAGACAGACGGAAAAACAAAAACGGATAATTGCGAAAAAAAAAAGAAAATAAATATTATTTAAAAAGCTCTCTTGTTAGTTGATTTATGTGAGTTAAAAGGTGAAAAATCTTATCTACTGTCTTCACATTAATCCTATATGTAACATTCTATTTAAAAAATGAATTAAAATCGCCATACGTTTTTTACAGACACTTCATACATGTAACACGAGATCATTTTTTATTTTTAAAGATTTAAAAGAGGATCCACTTGAACAATAATATTTATTCACCAGTTTCATTTCATGAGCTTCTGTATTAAACAAAAGCACAGTGACGTTGTGTGTCTTATTTATTTCAAACGATATGTTAGCAAGGTTTATAGACATTCCCGATAAAAACAGATTGATATATACGAGACCATCTTCGTCTGCTTCTGAAAAAGATAATCCGTTCTCGAAGTCATGGCATCATATATCGATGCATTAAACGTACTTGAGGGTAAAATGGTGGTACTAGCAAGGGCATGGCAAACTAAAAAATAACATGATATAACATTATCGTTAAAGTGAAGAGAACACTAATAAACTATTAAAATAGTTGTAAACTGTTTACAAATTTTTATTTTGTGAGCGAGACATTTTAACGATTTTCGCGAGAACATCGTCGTCGCGAATATTCCCCGCCACGACTCAGCCCTTGTCGTATAGTTGTGATAACAACACAGATTTTTATACGGTTTATTCGCGAAAATTAGTCATTGCAAACCAGTTTGTGTCCAGTTAATCGCTAATAAATGTCGTCGCGAATAAACGTTGGCTTATAATAATTCATTTGTCTAGTTACAGAACAAACCCCTCTACTACTTTATAAATCTTTTAATTGATATTTCTGGTTTTATAAAAAATACGGTGCATGACAAAATCCAAACTAAATCATATTCACAATTAAATAGCTTGATAGTTATCAGGAAACATGTTGATAATTAGGTATACAATGGATGGAGTCAGCAAGATTCCAATTCTGCAAGAATTTTTTTTCTAAGCTTCGGGAAAAAAGTCTGCCTTGAAAGAATCTGAAATGGAACCCAGCTGTCTATCTTAATATAATACTTTAACTGTTATTTTACCGTCACAAGTATTCAGTCAGAAAAAACCCGTTCAGTTCAATATAGTTTTTCCTATACATCACAAGGTAACATGTCAAATTCAATAAAATCAGATAGCACGTCGAATTGTAACGTAGGCAAGTTATAAAGATGAATAAGTATAGTCAATCCAAAAACGACGTTGCAACGATAATGTAATCATATGGTTATGCATATTAATGATTTATTTCGGAATAATACTAAACTTTCTCCTTGGTTATTAGAAATAACTATGTGATCTACATAGTTTTTTATAAGCTCATCAAACTGACGTGCATATTTGCGGGGAATTGGTCTACATTAAAGGTATTTAGTTTGTTTACAACAATTGTTAGGCTATTAGCCATTAAGCTATTAGCCAATCATATCGAATTACTCTGATAAAATGAAAAATAATTAGAGTTGTAAAAAACACACATATTATACAAATACAAAATGAATTTTAAATGTGTACCTTCTGCTTTCCAACTTGCATGCAAGTATTTGATTTTAAGTTATTTTCATGTACATGCACTAGATTGAAGAAAACGCTTGAAAGTGCGTCTTAGATTTGCGCGTTCCTTTGATGAATTTAAATAAGGGTGTCATCAATTGCTTGAAAACTAAAAAATCCCGGGATTACACCGACAATCTTCTAAAATTTTTCTAATCCATTACTCGTAATAAAGTGATTGAAATTCAAACATTTTATTTGTTTTTTTCTTTACGCTGCAGTTGTTGGGCTATGGACGAAAACAACAGTTTTCTTCTCTCGTTTGATCCGTCGGCGTCCCTGGGTTATTTATTAAAGCGGCTAATAATTCTTGTGGAGAATAACTTTCTTTTAAGCATATATTTATTGGATTAGATGTTTGTATACTCAAGAAATGTAATCGTATCAATACTTTTCTCAATGCCTTTTCTGGGTTTTTTTTTATTATTAATCTTTTATTGTTGGTTAGGCTCGGACAATTACTTAAAATGGAACAAGTAACATTTGTTTAAGATAATATGGAGCTCAATTATGTGTAAGCGTCACAAGAAAAACTAGTATACTAATTGTTCTTGAACAATTAGAGGTCTTCCCACCTTAATAGTTTTAATCACTTGCTAAAACGCTTAATAAGGTATATAAAAACTTATCGTTTTGCCTCGGACTAGAATGAATTGATGTCATTTGATGAATCGTGTCACGTGATAGCCTTAAAAATTTCTTAACACGGCGAGCGTCAAAATTTAAACAGCAACATGCCAGACCTAACGTTATTTGAGCTGATTTTATATTCAAACGTTCAACCATACCTTTACATATAATGTTTAAGCCCCAAAATATTTAGAGTGAACCCGTGACGTAATATTACGGTACTACAATAGCATCCATGTTTGCACAGACGTCTGAGGTGGAAGGTAGCGAAATTAGAGAATTAAGCTATGAATTTAATTGTTACATATTATCTTTTTTTGTTTACATATCACACTTTCGGTCCTCCAGAAAACAAAAAACTTATTAAGTATTTTTTTCTGACTGTTTACAATGTTTTGGGTCAGTAAAGTCCATAGACTCAGCCTCGCCTTCAAGGGACTTTACCGACGCTACAAACATCTGTAAACAGTCAGTAGCAAACCTAATAAGTTAATATCATTATACTTGTAATATATGTCGTTAGTGAAATTGAGAAACTAACTACGAATCCATCAACCATTTTTTAAAACAAACAAGTTGATTAAACAGGACTATCAACAGTCATCTTTTCGTAAGTTCTATGGTCGATACAACGACCTTGTCAGCAACTACAATTTGCCACTGGGTTGCATGCTAACTGACGTTTTTCATTCTAATATTTAGATTTGTTTCCCCATTACGACAAAGAGCAGACGGCGGATGAGACCGGTCAGCAGAGGATGCTCACTCTTCATTGGCACCTGGTCCTACCTCTATCTAAGTCCGTGTTGCTCTGCTTTGAATTTGTATTTCGTTTTATGGATTTTTGAGACGATTCACGGTTTGTTACAGTATTGTCATTTTTCAATTAATTACATTTTTTTTCAACCCGTTGCTTTGAGAACTCCCTGTTGTTTATCGTATATGTCTTTCGGTTACTTTTTTGATTTGTTCCTACTTACTTTGAACAAAACTGATGTACTCCCAAGGTGAATATTCTTTACACATGGCTATAAATATAAAATCTAACGATAAACGAGAGTGTTCTAAAGGCTAGCTCTCTTTGTACAATATGAATGGGTTGACTGTCAAAACAATTTACACTTGAGTAACCACAGGACCATGATGTGATACCTGACTGACCAAATTAAATACATTATTGCGCAGACCAACAAGCTATTGAACACTTTACAAAAATTCTATATTTCTCAAGATATGAAGATTTTTAAAAAGACCGAGACCTTAACTTTTATGTTAATTTGTTCGACCAGGGTAGACGCTCCCATTTTAAAGACCCAAAGTCCTTTTGATATATATTAAACAGTTTAAAGCGATGTTATTGATATTTGAATGATTTCAGGGGAAATAACTACTAAAAGGGGGCCTCAGATCTTTTCGGTATAAATATAATGAAGAACCCTTTATGTGTACTGAAGACATTGGTAAAATATCACAGTCTCTATCCTTATGGTTTCTGGGGAGTAGCGGTAACAAGCATTTCGTACAATAGGGCAACACCTGTGCAACTATTTTAAGGTAGGAGCCTTAGGGCTATATTTACACGCATTCTGAGAGTACGGCATAAGCAATACACGTCCCCTACTGATTTGTACTATACTGTGGAAGCTTCGGTGCATACACCTATTTAGAACTGTTATAAACGAGATGTTATGCTTTATTCAACCCGATAATGAAACACATTGTAATAATCCAAATGTGCCGATTAAAGTAACAACACCATGTTTGACACTATTCTACATAATTTATTTGTTTTTTAGAAATGATAAGAGGAATGGACTAGTAACGCAAGATATCAATACTGACCACATACTGGCCTCGTATATCCAATAAGAATAGAACCCGATAACGAACCAAAACATTGAAAAAATGGAATATTATACATATATTACATGGCTTCTCGCCGAAGGCAGAGGGCGACATAACACTCCAGGGCTTTCCTGTCAACGAGGGACAAATATTCTGGTATTGTTGCCCGAGAAAACATGTAATATATGATATATAACATTTTTAAACAAATCAAACTCGGGTAATCAAAATATTCATTTAATTCACAAGAGTATTTAATGGCACATGCTCATATTTAGTCAATGTACAATGCAAAACGTCAAGTAATACGCTGATCATTGATTCTTAATGATAGTTCCTCTGAATTTAGATGAACAAACCGCAGACGTTGGCCTGACATGTTTAAAATTCGCTGATCGGTTTACGTTTGCTTAGCAACTGGCTCGTTAAATTTCG
Organism: Magallana gigas; assembly: GCF_963853765.1. Lineage (NCBI taxonomy): Eukaryota > Metazoa > Mollusca > Bivalvia > Ostreida > Ostreidae > Magallana > Magallana gigas. The sequence goes on along the minus strand of NC_088853.1, from coordinate 66,262,738 downwards.
AACCCGACGTAATTAATATGCAGAATTCTTGCACGCGATGGTGATATTACAGTTTCGGGAGGGCAATATAACTATTTCCTGTGAAATATAACTGTTTCCGGGAGGGCAATATAACTGTTTCCGGTGTGATTCAGCAATTGTCAGGGCATAGTAATAAAATTATCTTATTTGTGACATACTTATTCAAAAATGTTATATAAAGAATTATTTTTTCTCGTAAATATGTCAACCAGACGCTACAAAAGTGTAAACATGATATGTATTTTGACAGTTTAAAGCTGTTCAGAAGAAACTGAAGTGAGAAAGACAGACGGGCGGACAGACAGACTCCGAGGAAAGCTTGAGTCCCCTCCGATGAAACCGGTAGGGGACTAAAATGTCTTAAAATGTCCTACTACATCTATGAAAATGTTTTATATCTCACCCTTAACAAATGAAATATAAAAACTCATGAATAGATTCTCAATTCACCTTGACCATTATCCTTTATGTCATTTTGATCGGCCAATGTAGATGCTTGTATCTAAGGTGGTCAGAAGTATCTATGATATATATTTAAATAGTTGGATGTGATTTAATGGAAATTTAAATACTTTCAGAGGCAATAACTGCTAGAAGGTGTCCTCAAATCCTTTTGGTATGGATAAATTGTAAAACACTCAAGGTGTTCTGAGGACATTGGAAACAGTTCTATTTTATTATCTATTATGGTTTCGGAGGAGTAGAGAAAACACGCATTTCCTACTCAAAGGGAGATAACTCTGTAATTTCTTGTGGGTAATTTGGTACCATAACTTTGAATGAATAATTTCATATAATGTAAATCGTTAGGATAACTCTAATAACAAAAAAGTGACCCCGAGATAAAAAGAAAAAAAAGACGAAGAATAAATTAGTAGACAAAAACGTATTATTAAACTTTTGATATACGTTAAAATAGAATTAGATAACACGACGAAACCATCACTTTTTTTTAAAGAGATTCTTTTGTTATTTCAAATCATTGCTTAAGAATAACCTGTTGTTTATTGCAAATGCCTTTTACAATACTTTTATGATTTGTTCCCACTTACTCTGAACAAAACTGAAGTGCTCGCCAGGTTTAATATACTTTACCCAAGCCTATAAATAGAAAACCTAACAATGGTAGAGGGTGTTGAAGAGGCCAACTATTGTAGCTGTCTTTGTGACAATGTGAATGGGTTGACTGTAAAACAATTTACACTTGAGTTACTATAGGACCATGATATGATACCTGGCCGACCAAATTGAATACCTTATTGCGTTATTAAGCAAGCTTTTCGAAACTTTACAAGAAGTCTGTATTTTTTTTAAGATATGAAAATTCATAAATTAACAAATTTTTAAAATATGTATATCACTTAATTTTTATCGAATAATTTAAAATGCATTCTGGAAAGAGAAAGCCGGTCAAGTAGTCAATTTTCTGTAGATCTTGTAGAGTTAAATTGTCTATATATAATTGTCTGCAGATCAAATAATTTCTGACTTTAACTTTAGTAAAATCGTGAGACTCAAATAAACCACCAACTATAAAGTACAAATATCTAAAGAATAATAAAACTATTAGAGTTTTAAAATTCAAATAATGCAGTGGTTATTTTAGATGTCATAATATTCTTCATGGATAACACACACATATAGAATGTGATTAAAAGAAATCAAAACAAATCTCTACACTTACACTTAAAAAAGTCAAAAGAGGACAGCTTCAAAATTATAAACGAAATCGTCATGCTTTAAATTAATAGTGCATTAAAATCCTGTTTATATCTTTTTGAAATAACTAATCAAAGGCGTGTTATCGACTTAAACATGAATTATTAAATAATACAGTGATTATTTTAGATGTCATTATATTCTTCACGAGCAGTGCTTTCATGATAGGCCTCTCATGTGTTAATGAGGTTTCAGCTGTATGGTCAAATGTTGTTAATAATGACAGATATACATACACAAGACTGCTTTATCAAAGCCATGGCATATTACGATTTACAAACACACTCTAAAAAGGCTTCAAGGAAGAAACAGTGATGGCAGCACGTGCACTCACTTGTGTTATCTATTTTAGTACTTATCTTGGCCGAATTTGTTTCCGACCACATGTCAACCACTTGGCGAAGAAACTTTATTATTTTTGTCTTTAAGAAAAAACTTCCCCGTTCAGATATAAATCAAAAACAAAAAAAGGATGTTTTGCAATGTTTATCTTCTTTCAAATTAGTATTATAAGTTTAAATGGAAGATATGTTTTTGTTTTCTTAGTTGAGATTATAATTGTATAAAACTTAATTTTGAAACAGGTGGTCGGAAAACAGCAAACATGCATTTCCTACGTGTTGTCTAATTTGTTTATTAAATGAGTAAAACTGCATACAAGTTGATAATGCAAAGCATATGGAACGCATTTCAATTTGTAGAAACAAAGTATTAAACATTTGAATTGAAAAAAAATCAATGTCATCATATACATGTGATATGTGTTAACTGGTAGTTACATACAATTTTTAAAAATATTTAAATTTAGGAAAATGTATTCCGCATCACATTAACATCTTATTTTATCTAGAACTGGAATCAAATAGATTGATTACGGACAAAAATACACAACGTAAAATATGTACTTTCAAATTTGCTGAACAGGAAGTTGTTTTTACACCGGATGGCATTAAATTCACGAGCAAAATTGATACTAAATGAAAAAAATCAAGTCGGACTAGGGAACATATATTGCTTGTTTATCCTTTTTTTTTATCAAATAATATAGAATACATTATCTTAAGAGAGATTCGTTCAAATGGTAAATTTTCACTAGAACTTGTAAAATTCAAAGTCATGGGAAATATTCTATTAGGTTAACTAAAAGTCTAAAGTGTATTTATTACATAATCTCCTACATGTAGTAAAATATAGTGATTATTCTAGATTTAATTATGTTCTTCATTAGTACATACATATTTAACGCAGTGATAGGTATACATGCAACATGTTATTGTAATTCTATCCCTTTTATCACAAAACACTATTACGGAATTTAATTAAATGAAAACAAAACTCTACAATATTATTTTTTTAACCAAGTCAAAAGAGGTAAGCTTCAAAAGTAAAATCAAAAACAATTATTTTTATTTTTTATAAATTAAAAACGCACAAAATTTGTCCGGTAGGGGACGTGTATTACTTATGCAATACTCTCAGGATGCTTGTTATAAATGTAAAGTTAAGAAACGTGTCTGCTGCCAAAAAAAAAAATGGGGGGAGCAGCCCCCCCCCCTACACAACTCCCCATCCCCCACCCCTGATGCTACGTGCCCGTGATGTGTATACACGGTGTGCTCTGGAGTATTCTTCTGTTATCCAAATTTAGACTCGACCACTACTCGGCGCACAGAAACTATAAATGAGACATTTTGGAGCAAAGTTCTGCTTTACCATTCACGCAACGGCTGAGATCTCAATATAATGGTTTGAATGAACTCATCCATTTGCATAGATCCATGAGGAGGGGTTCAAATGAATTTTTTGACATTTGTTATGTAACAACAATATATATAATACTTTGAATCGAATGTTTTAGATAAAATCTATCGAATTAACACACTTGACTAGCAAATGTTTAATATAGTATCAATGTACATTTAGTAAGACACGCGAGTTTTGTGCCATTTCTAAATGATTGAAATTGCCCGACTGATCGAAAATTGGGTCACACCCCCCTTTGGCGATTTAGTTTCTTCAGTAAACATTTTAGCTATAGGAATGCATTCATTGGTTTAAGTCCAAACTGATGATTCCTTTTACTTACATTGCGTTGCATATCCTGTTTTCTTTTTTTATACTTTTGGAGGGGAGGGGGTGTCACGCAAAGTAGAACATTCAGCTTGTCGGAGAGCAGTACTTGTTTTAAAGAAAGATGTTGCTCCATTTACCTGAATTTATTTACATTACAAAGATATGCTGCAGTGCGTTCATATATTTACAAAAGAAAATAATAGACATTGTTGCAATGACCCCCTGCCTTTTTTCCACCGTTTAAATATGGCTAATCTATTTCTAAATCCGGTTAACATAAGTGCATGGTGAACAGCCCTTTTACTTGAAAACTCTTGCTCACTGATGTTATTAAATCCTATATAACATTTTCATCAATTCTGAATGTAAATGTTGAACCGTTAAACATGCTTCGGCACTTTAATCTTTTTTTGTAAAAAATATTGATATTGTTTGCTCCCATTGTCTGCACTGTTTCGGAGAAGGCAACTTAGATATTGCCTGACGACGTCAGACATTGATAGGCCTCCCATGTGTTAATGATATTTCAACTTTATTGTTGAGTGTTGTTAATAATGGTACATGCACATACACAAGAAAGTTTCATCAAAGCTGTGACATATTAAGTTTCAAAACTAAACTCCAAAAAGGCTTTTAGGAAGAAACACTTGTGTTATCTATCTTAGTATTTATCTTAGCAGAATTTGTTTCCAAACACATTTCAACCACTTGACGAGGGAAATTGATTCTTTTCGTCTTTAATAAAAAATACTTCCCTGTATTGATATAAATTTAAAAACTCCTAAAGAAAGCTGTTTTTAGATGTTCTTAAATCTTCCTTTGACTAAGTAGTTTAAGTAGTTTAAGTTCAGATGGTCAGTAAGAGATGATTTTGTTTTTACAGCTGAGAATTATAATTGCATACAGCTTGCTTTTGAAACAGATGGCCGAAAAACGGCAATCATACACTTCCTTCGTATTAACATTGTCCTATATATTTATGTTTGTTTATGTAATGACTTAATCTGCATACATATTGATAATGCAAAGCATATGGAACGCGTTTCAAATTGCATATACGAAATATAATACATTTGAATTGAAAATAAAATAAAGACAAGTATACCATATCACAGAGACTCTCTTGTTGGAGAACAAAGGAACGATTCAATGCTGAAGTAAAACAAACCTAGGATAAATACAAAATTATACAAAGTATTAAACATTTGAATTGAAAATAAAATAAACACGTATCGTATCATCGACAATTTCTCAGTGACCAGTGAAGAGACGATAAAATGTTAGTGTTAGTACGAAATCCTAATTTCTTAAGATGGATTATGTCCTTTGCTGGCATAGATACATGTACTACTTAATATTAAGCCCATTCAGCATGGGGGCAAGTACAAGTAAAGCTTTAAGATACGGTTTCTCTGTGGATGATGTTTAAAATGTAGCTGATTGGTCTCACACTGGAATTTAAAAAAAAATTGCAGCTAAACAGATGGAGATGATTTATTCCATATGTGTTCTTCACAAAAGCATACATGTATTACACAAAATAGTTCATCGGGCAGAATTCTATGCCCCCCTTTCTTTTATTGCATAGCACTATTATAGAATTCAATTAAAAAAAATAAATCTTTATAAAAATCAACATTTTTTAATCAAAAAAATAAGTACGCTTCATAAAGTTTTCCTAAACAAGGGATATTAACTTTTGTAATAAAAAACAGTGCCAAAAATCAAATTTTCTTATTTTTTTGTTTACATCATTTACATTTAAAGGCTTTATCAACTTCAAAAATAAAACAAACACAAATTTAAAAATATATATATCTAAATAAAGTATCTGTCAAAACTTCATTTTATGTCCAAACGGATGCAACCACTTGACGAGAGAATCTCATTCTTTTGGCCTTTGAAAACTTCCCTGTTACGATTTACATCAAAATAATGATAAGAAGGTTTTATGAAATTGTTATCTACTTTTGACTCACTGTTTCAATTTTAGATGAACAGGATAGATAGTTCTTGTTTTGAAAGTTACAAAAAAAGAATTGCACACAATTTAATTTTGAATTGTTTCGTCAGAAGAAGACATACATTTCATAATATGTGTTGTGTATGCTGATAAATAATGCAAAATGCGAATACGTTTCAATTTACTAAAACAAGGCATAAAACATTCATGTTGTAATTGAAAATAAAATGTTTATAAATCTACAATAGCATACTTTTTTGTTTCTACGGACTTTTCCAGCTTTTCTCCCGATAACGACAAGGTATACTACCAAACAATAAAGGGCTTCGAGACTATATAGTATATTTTACAATGAAGCCCGAAGAGTAAACTATGAACGGTAATGTTACTTTAATGACAGTAGACATCTGTTTAACGTTTTCTTGTTTCAGGCTTAGGAATGTCTTCTCCTACTCAGTCTGTTTAGCGGAGATGAAGACGTAATAATTTGTCTTCTATGCTCTGCTTCATAATTTTTTTTCATAATTTTACAGAAGAAAAAACCCTCAATATGTGTATTGTTTACACCTCTGTGAATATTTCATATGTAAAATTAAAACGAAAAAAACCATGCTATTTCATCTAACCATGAAATTGTTTCCGTGCTATTTTCCAATGATGAATAGTCATCGAAACTATTCCTCGGTGCATTCAAGTACCTTTGTTTTCCTTCTTTTTTAAATTCTAAACACCTCTGGTGAAATCCGAGTCGCGATGTTATATACATAGCAAGATAATTCTAATTTATTATCATCAACAAAATCGCAAAGTAAAGTTTCTTCGGTACGATAAAATACTTATTTACTAACTATTCTGACGAAAATTCATTGTCCTCCCCCACAGCAACTAATATTCCGTCGGCTTCGCCTCGTATTCTCTTGTATGTCAATGAACTGATTTTCGTTCTCATAGCCAGTAAACATGTATATATATATATATATATATATATATATATATATATATATATATATATATATATATATATATATATATATATATATATATATATATATATATATATATATATGGGTGTGGGGGTGTGGGTGTGGGTGTGTGTTTGCTCTGCGTAGTATGTACCAAATAAATCTTATTCTCTTAAAAAAAATTGTTTTAAGTTAACATAATGACTATTTTGTCTCTTTTTATTTACGGTTTGTGTATATTATTAAACTTTCTTTAACCTACCCGCGTCTACTATATTTATTAATGTCTTACATCGATTAAAAATGTGCTGCATGAATGTATTCAGTGATATTTCAGTCATTGATTTACAGAAATCGTTCTTAGTTTATTTCAAATAAAGAAGGGAAATTTGTTGTCACCATCTACTTTTGATATTTAAATTGATAGTTGCACTATATATAATTCAAATTTTTGAAATGAAAAGGACGATAAAACACATGTAATGTGATATACTTTATTATTTTTACTAATAAAATGGCTACACTTATGATTGATACATTACTTTGGCGCGCTAAAGACCAAAAGCGTACATGAAAGTTTTCCTCGCGTATCACATAGTAGCTTATTCATGATTCATGCGCAAAGATATTTTCTATCCCAAAAAACACCCGCTCAAAATTGAAAACTTTCAAACCAAAGAAAGAAGTAAATGGTAAATCAATTTAATGAAATGTACATTGTCAACTTACAATTACATTTTTTCCGTCACGATGAAAAACTCTTAGTTTTAGGCAGATTAGAATATAATTAATGAATAAATAATATACATTAAATGCAAATAAATATTACACAAAAAGATATGCCAAACAATGTCGAATGCAATGAATTTCTATAAACGATTGTGAACGTTTTAGTTGCTTTAATTATAAGTGAACTGACAAGTTCAAACACCTACAACATTGACTTATGTATAACTGGTACATATGTACTTTATGCTCCTTCTATACTGTTCATGCTATCGGATATTTATGTCTATATATAACTGGTACTTTATGTTCCTTCTACTTTTCATGCTATTGGATATTTATGTTTATATACAACTGGTACTTTATGCTCCTTCTACTTTTCATGCTCTTTTTTTTTTGCCCAACAGAATTTCTTTCATTTATTTTGAAAAATGTCTAACTTTGAAAGGAGACCGATTCTGATAGAGTAAACCGGCAAACTTTCTGAGATAATTGGTTTGAATGGAAAATTTATTGATACTGTCATTGGAAAAAAAAATAAAAATCAGACTATGCAGCTTATACATACACATTCTCAATTATTTCTAAAGATTCTTTTTTCAAGCCATTTATGTAAAACAACCGTTTATATATATTTTCAAACTTTGAAAGGAGACAGATTCTGTTAGAGTATACAGGCGAACGTGTTAAACTGGGATAATTGGTTTGTGTAATACTGTCATACCCCCCCCCAAAAAAAAAAAAGAAATAAAAAAAATCGGACCATGCAGCTTTAACATACACATTCTCAAACACTGTTCACGATTCGTTTTCCAAGTCATTTATATAAAACATCCGTTCAAATGTATTTTTGTGTAGTATTTTAAATGAAAAAAAATAAACTCATTAAAAATGAAAGGTGCTAAAATGAAGCCCCGGGAGTAAACACAACTCGTTTTTTTAGGCAAAGTTACCTATACACGCTTATGTAACGCCAAAGCTCGAGAATTTCTCAGCATTACCCCCCCCCCCCCGCCTCCTCAAGTCCATTACTTAATCTATGCAGTTATGAATCGATTTCCGTATACAATATGCTCAAGATATCGTTCATTGTGGCTTTTAACAGACAAAGTTATGTTAACTTTGAGAGAGAGAGAGAGAGAGAGAGATATTTATTTCACCGATTCATTTATAATAGGAAACAAACATACTTAAATATAATTTCATGCACAAATTTAGATACAGGGACTGCACCCACCCCAAAAATAATTTTGAATAATTTTGAAACCAAAAAAAAAATTTATAAAGAATTTTATAACGGCAATCTGTGCCCATCGGAGCGTTGTTGATGATAGCGATATGTGTTTAATGGCGCGACAATAAAAACCGCCTGGAACACCCCCCTTCCTTGGAAATTATATCATCACTCGGGTCACCCCCTCCCCTCCCTATAAAAGAGCTTTTGCATTTAATACATGTTTTTATTGTTCAGTTTGATCAAACTTGACTTAAAGGGAACTTAAAGATGGTTTAAAGACAACTTAAAGGGAGCGTAAAATGCCACTTAAAGATGCTTAAAGGTAGCTTAAAGATGGCTTAAAGGTGACTTAAAGAAGTTTGGACATTAAGGACCTATAAGCTCAGCTTAAAGGTGACTTAAAGGTGGCTTAAATATTGTATCTCCTTTAAGCCACCTTTACGCCACCTTTAAGCCACCTTTAAGGACTTGCTTAAAGATTGTTTTTCGCCCTGTGTCTTCATTCAATGCTTTGTTTTCCGCAACAACATCCAACAGTTTTAGTTTTAACATACCATCTGCAAAATACAAAAGGGTTATAATTCATAAATTGCATTTCATAAACACATTTTTTCATAACTTAATGCTAAGTTAAACATATAGTTGAATATTTCATAGTAACTAAAACTTCCAAAGAGATACACTGACTAATTTATTATAGACCTATTTTATCAATTATCTCACCACTTTTTTTCTTAGACACCACTGATTCAGTCAATCGCAAATCCCCGAGCTGCATGGGGTTGTGGAGATACATAATTTCCAAAGACCCTAGCCCCTTGTGATTTCCAAAGTGTGGAGCAACTAGCACATGAGTGGAGCAATCTTCATATAACTCAAAGTGATGCCAATGAGTTAGAAAGGTCAACTCGCTTACAAAGTTCTGACCCGAGATAGTACACAGAGCGAAGTAACAGAATCACTGCTTCCAACTTTCGACTCATAATGAGAAGGAAAAAGGACATTAATGAAACTTTCATGAAAAATACCTTTCAAAAAAAGAGTTTTTATCCTCATCTACATCCTATGTGAAAGCTAATAAAATGTTTGCAAAGCAAATGTACATCAGAAATACAGTAAATCATCTTCATGAAGTTGGTTTGATAGTCAACCCTGATTTGCCTTTTCTCGGTGCAACACCTGACGGCATAATGTGTGAAAAATCAACAACGGCTATAATTGAAATCAAATGTCTATATTCTGTCAGAGACATGTCCATTTGTGAAGCCTGCGAAACAAGAAATGATTTTTTCCTCCAAAAAATGGTGATTTGTTTTCTTTAAAACACAGTCATGCACACTGGTATCAAATCCAGGGTCGACTTCTTATGTTTGGGGCCCCTTTTTGTGATTTTATTACATACACCAAGCAAAACTTCTATGTGGAACGAATTTATCCCCACATGCCCACTATGGATGCCTTGGTCAGAAAATTGTCCTAGTTCTACGTACATCACTTTAAGCCATTTGTGCAAAATAATTGATGCTAACTCAGTTACAGGGGTTAACATTTTTTATTTAGTAAACAAAGCTGGAGATCTGTGATAGTTTACATATGCTTTGTATTGATATCACTTACAGTCTAATATTGGTTTTTTATTGCTGATCGAATTATTCAATTATGAACACCTGTCTGCCAAAGTTTTATTGTTAAGAATTTTGTAATTTATGTACATTATTTGTAAACAAATAAAGAACTCGAGCTTTAATTGCATTTCAATGACATCTTTTCTCAATACCTGGATTCTAATTTTACTTCTAACATTCAAATTTAATAATTCATTCAGATTAAAATCTGTTTATACAAAAAACTAATTATCTTTAATCAAGTAAAGTTCGATTGATGCTAACGGAAAACGGAACTAATTGAAGCACCATCTTTGATATAAGAAAATCAAATTTCTTTTTAGCATACATTACTTTACATTTAATCGCGTTTTGTTGTTCTATGTGTCATAATGTACTGTATGTTAACACTTATTGTCAAACCTTTTGGTGATGTGACGTCAGTTCGCGCAAACGATATAATGAAAACTTGTGTTTAAAAGGAGAAATACGCTGGGCGTCGGAGATGTTAAGGAGGAAAACACTTCTGAAAAAATGGTCTTCTGTAAAGGTGTCAGTTTTTAAGACCGGAAGCTTCTTAAACATTTTAATATCCTAAAGGTTAGCCGACACCGTACTTGAAATCATTTCTAATTAATACGTTACAATAGCTAATCGACAAAAAATAAGACATTTACCTGTTTTAAAGTAATAAGAGTACGCGGGGGTGTTAAGGAAGCATATGGGCAATTTAGCGTCTTATTTTGACTGTTATATTCAAAATCGTGAAATTAAATAACTATTTTAAATACGATCAAAAACTTAGTATTATCCTTTGAAATAGATGTCAGTGCAATCAAATCGGGTAGTACATTACTGCCACATTGGTGCATTATCACGTGACAACTATAAATAGCTTACGTATATTTCTTAACATAAAATGAGATAGAACAACACTACCCCGCAGTTTCCAAAATAAAATAAACATACCAAGTGAAGGCAAAACATCTCAGTTTAATCAAAACTGCTGCTAGAATCCTATGTTTTTCTTAATTCAATAGTTATTCATCCGGTTCTCGTAAAGCCTTCCCAACTTTAATAAAGTTTGTACGGAAAACGGCAAGTTGCATCAAAACAACACACAACATGGGATTCTAGCAGCACTTTTCAATTTAAGCATTGATCAAACTAACGATACATATAAAATTCCAAGTTCAATATATGTGGGGTAGTGTTGTTCTAGTCGGATTTTTATATCGTAAACAACGACAGAGGAAAGCCTGGCCGAGAAATAAAAGCAAATTTACATACCTTCTAGCAAATGATTGATAAAACTATTATCTCTCCCAGTATTCTTATGTTCCATTTTCAATAAATCACACCACAATATTTTATTAGAGTTCTTAGATTAGTTATATTTTGAATATGTTTACAATGCTTTCCGATCAAATTCACACGACATTCAACTTTTAGTCATGACGTCATCAATGTGTAAATCTACGTAATACAAACTAATTTCTGAAAAAAAAAATTGACTTCAGTTTTTTTATTTGCTTTTGGTCTACGTTTTGTTGCTAAGGTAATTAAATATGTACATAATAACTAAGATTTGTGATTTCATGAAATTACATGTAACTCAGAATCCATATGCTTCCTTAACACCCCCGCGTAAATGTTTAATAGTTTAAGCATAGTTGTTTATAACCGATGTAATCTGCGTAAAATTACAAAGCACGCTGGGCATTAGAGATGTTAGAAAAGAAAAACAATTCTGAAAGTGGCCTTCTGTAAAGGTGTTAGTTAGCTTCTTAAACATTTTAGTATCCTTAAGGTTAGCCGACACCGTTCTTAAAATTAGTTCTAATCAGTAAGTAGCAAAAGCTAAATGACAAAAAAAAAAGACATTTAAAGAACCTGTTTTAAAGTTATAACAGTAAAATTTTGATAGTTTAAACATATTTGTTAATTACCGATGTAATCTGCGTAAAATTACAAAGCACGGAACATAATAAGAAAACCAAACATATATTGTTGTCCAAAACAAAGAATGATCGGAATGTAATGACATTGGCCAGTATACCAGTAAGGTTATTCCTCTTAAATATACGTTATCATAAACCAATTAAGATATTCTTCTCAAATGTTGATAACTTCTGCATGATGTAAAAAGTAATATTGGTCTTCTGTCAAAGGAAACGATTTACGTATAATGCAATGTCCTGTATCATTGCAATATTAGTCACTGCTACAATTGATTGTATAAGTCAAAGCGCACTTTATAATTGTTAATTCCTTTAGAATCTGTGTCACTAAAATACAGTTAATCAAACAATATTTTTTGTGGTTTTTCAATCATTATTTCATTAAATAACTGTAATGTTTTATGCTTATTTATTTAACCGAACTTGCTGATTAATCATGCAGCATACAAAAACATATTACTTCTTCATTGTTGAATCAGAGTTCCTTGTGCATACTGAATCTGAAAGAAAAAAGTAAAGTTTTAGAATATGTGTTTAACTATATTCATTGCTTTATAACTTTTTCCTGCATATTTAAACTTTTCCAAAACGTTACATTTAGATATTAAATATCCTCTTGAAATCTGCTTTAGTCTTCCTTAAAATAGATTTTGTTTTGTTTAAGACAACAAATATATATATATATATTTTATAATTAAACTAAAGGATTTTCTATTATCAGTATAAAAAAATGAAATAAACATTGCAATGTATAATAATGAATTTGGTGGACACGAAAATTAAAAAAAAATCTTACTAATTATTGATATGCTTGAAGCATTTCCTCAAGGGAAGTCTCATGTTAGAAATAGTGACTGGGTATGTATAGTGGACAACTATAACGACGTGCGACACTTGGGCAATGACGCTGTTTGCCACTGAAACTTTCCAACGTTCAAGATCCTTAGAGTGGTCGTTATACTGTAACGTCAATATGTTAAAAAAAAACAAATATTGTAAACGTTTTATATTTGGCGGGAAATAGTTTTTGAACAAGTCGGCGTGAATTTGAGTTAGCGTATTCTTAAATGTGAATCGTACTTTCCTTAAACATATATGCATGGCAATTAACGATGTACTTGATTTCGCGGAAGCAGAACACAGTAAAATTTCACTGTTCAATCTGACGATACAATAAGCAGCATGGTGTTTTCTTTTACCAAAGAAACCTGCCTTCTTTATTGTTATCTATTCTCAAAATTATGTAAAGTACATAAAATGTTGTTAGAAACTAGTCTAGCTGAGTATATTTTTGATTTACATGTACCAGTATTTGGTATCATATTGATGACGTCACAAGCATTGTATTCAATACAAATTCCTCAGATTTACAAAAGTGTCAAACAAAAAAAGACATAAAATGTAACACTGCCCCGAGTATTTTGAAAGAATAATCTTCAAATATCAAAGGCAAATGACGTATAGCACTAATAATGTTCGTACTAAAAACATTTGACTTGTTGTTAATTAACGGGGCATTTTTAATAAAACTGCAAAATTTGAGAGAGTTTGTGATAAATAATGATATTGTTTATTTATAGGGATTAATAATTTCATTCTAAAAGTGTAAATATGAAACAAGAACTAATTGTCGATAAAAAAAAATAGTGTAGCATGGATAAAATGATTTCAGAGCAGTTTTACACATTTGATTTTTTGTTAAGGTAAAATAGTAATATATGTTTTACTTTCAAGTGATGCAATGAAAGAAAAGTTTAATAGAAAGACTTCATTCACGAGTAAAATTATAGTCTTTTTTTACTGAAAACATTCAGTTCATATTAATATTCAGAATTGTTTTCATAAGAAAAATAAACAATTGTTTAAAAGAAAATTCAAATTGACTATCATTAACCTTGGAGTTGCCTTAACTTACAGGCTTAATTATCAACTTTAAGAAACGGATTCTACTTAGCTTTAAAGTTTTCAAATCAACCACCCATAAAAATAATTTACGTAAAGTCTGATTTAATTTTACTCAATGGTTCTGGGGATAAAAAAAATGAACCCAAAAATAAAATCTAACAGACAGACAGACGGACAAAAACAAACGGGCAATTGCGAAAAAAAGAAAAAAATATATTATTAAAAAAGCTCTCTTGATAGTTGATTTATGTGAATTAAAAGATGAAAAATCTTATCTAAAGTCTTCACATTAATCCTATATGTATTATTCTATTTAAAAAATGAATTAAAAAATCGCCATACGTTTTGACAGACACTTCATAACACGAGATCAGAATGTCTGTTTCAATTTCTCATGTTTTAGTTTTAACAATTTAAAAGAGGATCCACTTGAAAAAGAATATTTACTCACCTGTTTAATTTCATGAGCTTCTGTATTAAACAAAAGCACAGTGAGTTTGTGTTTCTTATTTATTTCAAACGATATGTTAGCAAGGTTTGTAGACATTCCCGATAAATACAGATTGATATATACGAAACCATCTTCGTCTGCTATAATCCGTTTCTCGAAGTCTTGGCATCATATATCGATGCATTAAACGTACTTGAGGGTAAAATGGTGGTACTAGCCAGGGCATGGCAAACTAAAAAATAAAATGATATAACATTATCGTTAAAGTGTGCACTAATAAACCATTAAAATTGTTGTAAACTGTTTACAAATGTTTTATTTGCGAGCGAGACATTTTAGCGATTTTCGCGAGAACATCGTTGTCGCGAATGTTCCCCGCCGCGACCCAGCTCTTGTCGTGTATATTTTTATACGGTTTATTCGCGAAAATTAGTCATTGCAAACCAGTTTGTGTCCAGTTAATCGCTAATAAATGTCGTCGCCAATAAAAGTTGGCTTACATAATTCATTTGTCTAGTCATAGAACAAACCCCTCTTCTACTTTGAATCTTTAAATTGATATTTCTGGTTTTATAATAAATACGGTGCATGACAAAATCCAAACTAAATTATATTCACATTTAAATAGCTTGATAGTTATCAGGAAACCTGTTGATAATTAGGTATAACATTGAGGGAGTCAGCAAGATTCCAATTCTGCAAGAAAAAACACTTTCTAAGCTTTGGGAAATATGTCTGCCTTGAAAGAAATGAAACCTTGCTGTCTATCTTAATATAATACTTTACTGTTATTATAAACCCGTTCAGTTCAATATAATTTTTCCTATACCTCACAAGGTAACATGTCAAATTCAATAAAATCAGATAGCATGTCGAATTGTAACGTAGGCAAGTTATAAAGATGAATAAGTACAGTCAATCAAAAAACGACGTTGCAACGATAATCAAATCATATGGTCATGCATATTAAAGATTTATTTCGGAATAATACTAAACTTTCTCCTTGGTTATTAGAAATAACTAAGTGATCTTCATTGTTCTTTTTATTAGCTCATCGAACTGACGTGCCTATTTGTAGGGAATTGGTCTACATTAAAGGTATTTAGTTTGTTTACAACAATTGTTAGGCTATTAGCCATTAAGCTATTAGCCAATCATATCGAATTACTCTGATAAAATGAAAAATAAGTAGAGTTTAAAAAAAACCCACATATTATCTTTTTATAATATTTGTCGTTTTGATATCGCCATAAATTAAAAAAAAATCGCACCTTTTTTACATCCTAATGTAACAAATACAAAATAAATTTTAAATGTGTACTTTCTGCTTTCCAACTTGCATGCAAGTATTTGATTTTAAGTTATTTTCATGTACATGCACTAGATTGAAGAAAACGCTTGAAAGTGCGTCATAGATCTGCATGTTCCTTTGATGATTTTAATAAGGGTGTCATCAATTGCTCGAAAACTAAAAAATCCCGGGATTACACCGACCATCTTCTAAACATTTTCCAATCCATTACTCGTAATAAAGTGAATTAAATTCAAACATTTGTTTTTTTCTTTACGCTGCAGTTGTTGGGCTATGGACGAATACAACAGTTTTCTTTTCTCGTTTGATCCGTCGGCGTCCCTGGGTTATTTATTAAAGCGGCTAATAATTCTTGTGGAGAACAGTTTTCTTTTAAGCATATATTTATTGGATTAGATGTTTGTATACTCAAGAAATGTAATCGTATCAATACTTTTCTCAATGCCTTTTCTGGGTTTTTTTTTATTATTAATCTTTTATTGTTGGTTAGGCTCGGACAATTACTTAAAATGGAACAGGTAACATTTGTTTAAGATAATATGGAGCTCAATTATGTTTTTTAATATTTTTAATCACTTGCTAAAACGTTTAATAAGGTATATAAAAACTTATCGTTTTGCCTCGGACTAGAATGAATTGATGTCATTTGATGAATCTAGTCACGTGATAGCCTTAAAAATTTCTGAACACGGCGAGCGTCAAAATTCAAACAGCAACATGCCAGACCTAACGTTATTTGAGCTGATTGTATACTCAAACGTTCAACCATACCTTTACATATAATGTTTAAGCCCCAAAATAATTAGAGTGAACCCGTGACGTAATATTACGGTCCTACAATAGCATCCATGTTTGCACAGACGTCTGAGGTGGAAGGTAGCGAAATTAGAGAATTAAGCTATGAATTTAATTGTTACATATTATCTTTTTTGGTTTACATATCACACTTTCGGTCCTCCACAAAACAAAAACTTATTAGGTATTTTTTTCTGACTGTTTACAATGTTTTGGGTCAGTAAAGTTCATAGACTTAGCCTCGCCTTCAAGGGACTTTACCGACGCTACAAAAATCTGTAAACAGTCAGTAGCAAACCTAATAAGTAATATCATTATACTTGTAATATATGTCGTAATAGAAATTGAGAAACTAACTATGAATCCATCAACCATTTTTTTTAAAACAAACAAGTTGATTAAACACGACTATCAACAGTCTCGCTTGAAGTCATCTTTTCGTAAGTCCTATGGTCGATACAACGACATTTTCAGCAACTACAATTTTCCACTGGGTTGCATGCTGACTGACGTTTTTTATTCTAATATTTAGATTTTTTCCCGATTACGACAAAGAGCAGACGACGGATGTGACCGGTCAGCAGAGGATGCTCACTCCTCATTGGCACCTCATCCTACCTTTATCTAAGTCCGTGTTGCTCTGCTTTGAATTTTAATTTCGTTTTATGGATTTTTGAGACGATTCACGGTTTGTTAAAGTATCGTCATTTTTCATGAGAATTTTATTTCAAACCATTGCTTTGAGAACTCCCTGTTGTTTATCGTAAATGTCTTTCGGTTACTTTTCTGATTTGTTACCACTTACTTTGAACAAAACTGATGTACTCCCAAGGTGAATATTCTTTACACATGGCTAAAAATATAAAATCTAACGATAAACGAGAGTGTTCTAGAGGCTAGCTGTCTTTGTACAATATGAATGGGTTGACTGTCAAAACAATTTACACTTGAGTAACCACAAGACCATGATGTGATACCTGACTGACCAAATTGAATACCTTATTACGAAGACCAGCAAGCTATTGAAGACTTTACAAGAATTCTATATTTCTCAAGATATGAAGATTTAAAAAAAAGACCGAGACCTCTGACTTTTATGTCACTTTGTTCGACCAGGGTAGACGCTCCCATTCCAAACGGCCCAAAGTCTTTTTGATAAATATTAAACAGTTTTAAGCGATGTTATTGATATTTAAATACTTTCATGGGAAATAACTACTAAAAGGGGGCCTCAGATCCTTTCAGTATAATATAATGAAGAACCCTGTATGTGTACTGAAACATTGGTAAAAGTTCTAAGTCTCTATCTCTTATGGTTTCTGGGGAGTAGCGATAACAAGTATTTCGTACAATAGGGCAATAACTGTGCAACTAGTTTAAGGTAGGGGCTGTAGGGCTATATTTACAAACATTCTGAGAGTACGGCATAAGCAATACACGTCCCTTACCGATTTGTACTATAACGTGGAAGCTTCGGTGCATACACATATTTTAGAACAGTTATACACAAGATATGATGCTTTATTCAACCCGATAATTAATCACATTGTAATAATCCAAAAACAGATGTGCCGATTAAAGTAACAACACAATGTTTGACACGATTTTACATACTTTATTTGCAGTTGTTATTTTAGATGTCATAATATTCTTCATGGGTAAACACACACATATAGAGTGTGATTAAAAGAAATCAAAACAAATCTCTACACTTACACTTAAAAAAGTCAAAAGAAGAAATTCAAAATTATAATCGAAATCGTCATGCTTTAAATTAATAGTGCATTAAAATCCTTTTTATATCTTTTTGAAACAACTAATCAATCAAATGCGTTTTATCGACTTAAACATTAGTTATTAAATAATACAGTGATTATTTTAGATGTCATTATATTCTTCACGAGCAGTGCTTTCATGATAGGCCTCTCATGTGTTAATGAGGTTTCAGCTGTATGGTCAAGTGTTGTTAATAATGACCCATATACATACACAAGACTGCTTTATTAAAGCCATGGCATATTGAGATTTACAAACACACTCTAAAAAGGCTTCAAGGAAGAAACATTGATGGCAGCACGTGCACTCACTTGTGTTATCTATTTTAGTACTTATCTTGGCCGAATTTGTTTCCTAACACATGTCAACCACTTGGCGAGGAAACTTTATTATTTTTGTCTTTAAGAAAAAACTTCCCCGTTCAGATATAAATCAAAAACACAAAAAGGTTGTTTTGCAATGTGTATCTTCTTTCGAATTAGTATTATAAGTTTAAATGGACGAGATGTTTTTGTTTTCTAAGGTGAAAATTATAATTGTATACAACATAATTTTGAAACAGGTGGTCGGAAAACGTCAAACATGCATTTCCTACGTGTTGCCTTTTTTGTTTATGTAATGAGTTAATCTGCATACAACTCGATAATGCAAAGCATATGGAAAGCGTTTCAATTTGTAGAAACAAAGTATTAAATACGGACAAAAATAACATGTAGTCAAATATAGTGATTATTCTAAATTTAATTATGTTCTTCATTAGTACATACATATTTAACGCAGTAATAGGAATACTTGCAGAACGTTATTGTAATTCTATTCCTTTTTTCACAAAACACTATTACGGAATTTAATTAAATCAAAACAAAAAACTCTACAATATCATTTTTTTAAACCAAGTCAAAAGAGGTAATCTTCAAAAGTAAACTCAAAAACAATTATTTTATTTTTTACAAATTAAAAACGCACAAAATCTGTCCGGTAGGGGGCGTGTATTACTTATGCAATACTCGCAGGATGTTTGTTATAAATGTAAAGTTAAGAAACGTGTCTGCTGCAAAAAAAAGTGGGGAAGCAGCCCCCCCCCCCAACTCCCCATCCCCCCCCCCCACCCATGATGCTACGTGCCCGTAATGTGTACACACGGTGTGCTCTGGAGTATTCTTCTGTTATCTAAATTTAGACTCGGCCACGAATCGGCGCGCAGAAACTATAAATGAGACATTTTGGGCGCAAAGTCCTGCTTTACCACTCACGCAAAGGCTGAGATCTCAATCTAATGGTTTAAATGAACTCATCGATTGGCATAGATCCATGAATAAATTTTTTGACATTTGTTTTGTAACAACTACATATACTTTGGATCGAATGTTTTGGATGAAAGCTATCGAATTAACACACTTGACTAGCAAGTGATTAAAAAAAGTAATAATGTACCTTCGTAAGATACGCAAGTTGTGTGCCCTTTTCTAAATGAATGAAATCGCCTAACTGATGGCGATTTAGTTCCTTCAGTAAACATTCTAGCTATAGGAATGCATATATTTGTTTAAATCAAAACTGATGATTCTTTGGTAATGCTGAAAATCCAACACCAATTTTTACTTACATTGCACATTAATAGACAATGTAACAACTTGTTGCAATGACCCCAACCCTTTTTCCCACCGTTCAAATATGGCTAATCTTTTTTTTTAAAATCAGGTGTACACAAGTGCATGGTGAGCAGCCATTTTACTTAAAAACTCTTGCTCACTGATGTTATTCCATCCTATATAACCTTTTCAACAATTGTGAATGTAAACACTGAATTGTTAAACATGCATCGGTACGTTAATCTTTTTTGTAAAAAAAAATCTGGATATTGTTTGTTCCCATTGTCTGCATTGTTTCGGAGGAGGCAACTTTCAGACCTTAGATATTGTCTGACGACGTCAGGCAATGATAGGCCTCTCATGTGTTAATGATGTTTCAACTTTATTGTTCATTGTTGTTAATAATGACACATGCACATACACAAGAGTGTTTTATCAAAGCCGTGACATATTGAGCTTTAAACATAAACTCCAAAAAGGCGTTTAGGAAGAAACACTTGTGTTATCTATTTTAGTATTTATCTTAGCGGAATTCGTTTCCAAACAAATTTCAACCACTTGACGAGGGAAATTGAATCTTTTCGTCGTTAATAAAAAAAACTTCCCTATATTGATTTACATTTTAAAAAATCCAAAGAAAGCTGTTTTTAGATGTTCCTAAATCGTCCTTTGGTTAAGTAGTTTAAGTAGTTTAAGTAAAGATGGTCAGTAAAAAATGATTTTGTTTTTACAGCTGAGAACTATAATTGCATACAGATTACTTTTGAAACAGATGGTCGAAAAACGGCAAGCATACACTTCCTTCGTATTAACATTGTCCTATATAATTATGTTTGTTTATGTAATGACTCAATCTGCATACTTATTGATAATGCAAAGCAAAGGATGAATACACAATTCAAACAGTTTCAAGATGGATTATGTCCTTTGCTGGCATAGATACTACTTAATATAAAGCCCATTCAGCATGGGGGCAAGTACAAGTAAATCTTTAAGAAACGGTGTCTCTGTGGATGATGTCTAAAATGTAGCTGATTGGTCTCATACTGGAATTTAACAAAAAAAATTGCAGATAAACAAATGAAGATGATTTAGTCCATAGGTTTGAGTGTTATCTACAAGAGCATACATGTAATGCACAAAATAGTTCAACGGGCAGAATTATATGGCCACTTTTTTTATTGCATAGCACTATCATAGAATTCAATTACAAAAATAAATATTTACATAATCAACATTTTGTAAACAAAACAATAAAAAGGTACGCTTCATAAAGTTTTCTTAAACAAGGATTATTGACTTTTGTCATAATAAGCAATGCCAAAAATCAAGTCTTCTTAAATTTCTTTAAATAATTTACAATTGAAGGCAATGTCAACTCCAAAAATAAAACGAACATAAATTTTGAAAGGAGACCGATTCAGCTAGAGTAAACAGGCGAACGTGTTTAACTGAGATAATTGGTTTGTATTGAAAATAATGTGATACTGTACCCCCCCCCCCCCAATAAAAAAAAATCGGACCATGCAGCTTTAACATATACATTCTCAAACACTTTTCACGAGTCTTTTTTCAAGTCATTAATATAAGACATCCGTTCAAATGTTTTTGTGTGTGGTATTTTAAATGAATATAATAAACTAATTTAAAATGAGAGGTGCTAAAAGAAGACACATTTTAAATAAAGCCCCGGGAGTAAACACAACTCGTTTTTATTAGGCGAAGCTACTTAAACACGCTTATGTAACGTCAAAGCTCTAGAATTTCTCAGAACGATTCATTTATCCCCAGCACCTCCTCCCCCTTTTCAGGCCCGTTACTTAACCATTTCTGTGCCACAGGGCCTATTTGAATATTTACGTTAAGTGCCACAGGGTCTATTTGGGCCTATGGCCATTTGAAAAAATATATATTATAATAAAAAAAAAATTAAATATATTGAGGTTCTGTTTTTCATTATTTATTTTTTAAATTTGTATCAATAAATATCGTATGATATATGTGATTAGTGAAATACTGCGGATAACGTCACAACGTAAAAAATGACATCATAATAATGACGTCACTACGTCACACAGCGCCAACTCGTTGTCTGCCTTTTACCATGGCTGGCGTATGATTTTTGTGAATAGATCCCCAGGACTTTTCCCTCAGAACCGGAAAATATTACCTGTCCTAATGCACAACCTGTACCAAAGGAAATGCCCCCTCCCCCACAAGAGCAAGACCAATCTTACTTTTTCCTACTCTGTCATATTAACCTGGGGCTCGTTTAACATAACTGAATTTTGACTAAAATCTATCTTAAGTCCAACAAATTTTCATAAGATCCCACCATAGCTCATAAATTTGTCATATCTTAGGATAATCTTAAATACTGTCAAAATACAGGTCTTAAGTCCAACTTAAACATGGCGAGAGCTAATACTTTAGTCCACCACCGAAGGCCGAGTATATTTTGAGTGTGCGCGACTTTTTTTTTATTTTCTACTGCCGTTAGTGCTGATTAAAAAAGATCAAATTAAACACATCGGTAATATCCATACGTTTTTTTTTTTAATTTAAACCATAAATCGGGTAAAAGGCTACTACATACAGCATCGTTCTCTTTTATTGTATAATATGCAAGAAATTGAGATAATATGAATCGTTTGAAGGAGACCGTGTGTCTTTTTTTTTTACTTAGAATTGAAATATTGACAAAGCACGAAAGGAAGCATGTACTTTATATTTACTTTTTTTTCATTCAGAGTTAATTAATGAACGGCAATATAAACTGCAATATGCCAAATAAGGAGGAATGGGGCACTGAAAAAATAACATGTACTTTGATATGATCCTAGAACAAAATTTTAGTCAGATGATCAACATTAAAAAAATTCCATCTGGTAACATTTTACTGAAGTTTTCATGCATGTGAAAGAACAAAACTGAATCTTTGGACAGAAAAACAAGAAATGCATGTAATAACTTATTTGGAGATGATGGTGATGCTTCTTCGTCAGTGTTCGAGATCAAGAATTCAGTGCACACCCGCATCCCAACCCCCTGCGTGCGCGCTTCAAGTCCTATTGATACCTTTTTCGTATTTTATGTCCCTTCTTCAGAGCATTTTAAACAGAGACATTCTTCCTTAAAACTAAATTTCAACCGTGTCTCTAAAATTGGACACCGCACATCATAGACATTTAATTTTCACACAGAAGGTTCTGTCCGCACGACCTTTCAAGTCATTACCTGTTTAATGGTCACAAAAAGCATCTACTGTGTGTACAGGCGAAAATTTAGCGGTAAAGGAAGAAAAGATTTCTAGGAGTGTAACATACTTTATGAAAATACTTTTTATTTTTTCAGTTTATGTATAATTTTAGTATATAAAATATCTGAATGTTTGAACCACAAAATTTTATCATTATTATATTTTAGACAACTCAGTTGGTCAAGCGGATTTAATCACTAAAACAAACTGTAAGACCACACGTTGTTAAAAAAAAAACACTCCTTAGCTCCAATCGAGATATAGACTCGTAAATGTCTTGCATATCATAACTGCCATATTTCATCATATGATGATGAACTATGTGTAATCGTTAACTTTCTTAGGTCTATATTGTTTTTAATTCTTTGACTATTTGAACTATAATGTAAATCACAATCGTAGTTGTATCTATAAATAATGATAATATATTAGAGAACATTAAGAACAAAATTAAAAATCTTTTTTCGAGAGTTCAAACGTTTACAACTGACGATCGTGATTGTCAATATTACACGTATGATGTGGTAAAAACTTTGTATGGAATAAAATGTAAAAATTAAATTAGTGTTCACCTGTCCGAGAAAAGGAAGATTTTAAAACATACAGATAATTTAAAGCTACATAGTCTGATTTTTCTGGCTATGAGAGTATCAAATATTTTCTATACGGACCAAATTTATTAAAAAGATGCCTATTTACATAAGCAAAATCCGTCTCCTTTCAAAGTTTGAATTATCTAAAGTACATAAAAAATTTCTGTATGAGAACACAAAAATCAAAACAAACAAACAAACCAACTCCATCTTGGGAATGTTCAGAAACGGGCACCGTTTGGTTTCATTTCCGAATAATTGGGTTTATTCAACCCGCATGTAATGTATCGATTGTATACAAAACACTTCTCCAAATATTAGTAAATAAAATGTACCGATGTTTATTTTTGATTTGAATGTTTTTCAAAGTCGTAATACAACCATATCCGCCTTGACCTCAGCAGCGAATTTTATCATGAGACGAAAGAAATGAATACAATTTATGTCGTTTGCTTTTGTAAATAAATTGTGTACATCACTTTTTCATTAAAATATGACTTAATTGACCTGGAAAACTACTGCAATGTATATTATGATACACATACTTAGCATAGCCATCGTATAAAAGCGAACACAATTTTTTAAATGAAATCGGGCATAGCAGTTTTAAAAATTTCACGATTTTTCTGTTTACGAAATCATCAATACAGTCATTTGGGGTATTTTGAATAACAATTTTTGTTCAACTTGATTATGTGTAAAAACGCATGTTTAATACACTTCGTTGTTTTGGTCCAACAGAAAGATCATACTCGTTCATGTGCGGACCTAGAAAGGAGTGCATGGACTACTCCTTCCATCTCTTGGAAAATTCAAATTAATAAGTTTACATAGCAAAATTCCCGAAATAAGCCTCAAACCCTCTCTCCAACTTTAGAAAACAAAATTATCCCTCGGACGCCCCCTGGAAAAGTTTTCTGGATCCGTGCATGCGGTAACAAACATACACTGTATCAATTTTCTCGCTTAATAAAGCAATATCATACAGTGTAATGAGAAATGAATATTTAGCAGCGTTTTCATCACACAAATTCCCTTTACTGAGGTTAGCGAGAAGATTTTAATCAGAAAATAATTTATAAATGTATGTCATTTCTTCTTTAAAGTCTCTATATATAAATCACTGGCGTCGGAAGCAAATTGAAAGACTAATCCTCAGAAATATTGACAAGTAAAAAAAAATAAAAGACTAATTCCCAAAACCATGAAAATCCTAATCCGTGTGTGTGTGTGTGGGGGGGGGGGGATACGTATACTTCGAACAATTTTTTTTTTAGATCATGATACTCCTAATCCGTGGGGGGGGGGGGGGTATACCTATACCTCCCTTACAACAAATATTACATTTTTTCCACATCATGAAATTCCTAATCCGAGGGTGGGGGAGGAATAGACTGCCTATGACCCCAACTTTTTAACATTTTAATCGTTTCAATTTAAATTTCGGAACAATTATGTTTCCTGCGAGAAAAAGTGTGGGGGGGGGGGGGCTCAATGATGCTATGTGCCTAATGGTTTAGTCTATCTTTGCAAAAAAAAAAGTGGGATGGAGCCCCCCTTAGCCCCCCCCCCCTCCCCCGATTCCGACGCCTATGTAAATAACATTGCAGGTGGTGACTGTTGGAGAGTTTAATTTTTTCATGTTTTGTACATTGCAGTGCGATACATCAAACTTCCTAAAACACGGAACGCGGGGTGATTCGAAATACCCCCAAATGACTGTACGAGCATAAATTTGGATGGACGTTTTTGCTTGCGTGATTTCATAGAAATGATTATTTTATAAAACGAACAAGAAATTGCTAACCAATCTAGCACTGTCATTCTTTGTATGTTTGTCTGTCTGCCTATCTAACACACATGACAAATCAATTCCTTTTTGCAAATGTCTTAAAGCAATATGAGCTGCGATTTTCATGCTGAAATATTTTTTTTACGAAAGTGTTATTTTCTACTAAATTGACAAAAATATCATGCTTTTTAAAGTTTTGTTAGCCATATCTTTATTGGAAAGCCGTAAAGAAGCCTCAATTGAAGCAAATTTGAATTATTGTCGTCCTGTACAAAACTTGATCCGCGGTATAATCCTTCGTGGAAAAATCTTTCTTCTGACGAAATTAGTGATTCTTTCAAATTATTTTTATCATAAGGGTTTAAGTTACATGCAGACTAATCATGCTAGTATTTTTGCAGAAAAATAAAATTCTAAAAAATACAGCTCATATATTGCTTTAAACTGCATCATGATAAACCTTTACAGCTGCAGCCAGCAATACCCGCCTCTTGAACACTAACATATTTGCGTTATACTAATTAATTAGTTTTTGAAAACTATCCGCTATTGATGACAATGATTGTTACAAAAATATCGTATTAATGATGCATACATGCTCTAAAACAATGTTATATAAAATCGCTTTAAAACATTTGGTGTTTTGCTTAATTACACATATAGTTTACTGTTGATCTAATATGGTTTGTACATGATCAGTAAATCCCATACTGTGCGAGACCGAATGAAGATGTTTTAAAAAAAAATGTCCACATTATTCGGGAGAAAAACTTAGTTATTGCTATTTAGACCATATACTTTCGTCATAACTATTTAATAATCCCGCCCCATCAACTGAAGATTTTTAGTTCCATTTTTCACGCTTTGAGGGAAACTCTGGTGTGAAAAAACATGATTAAGTTTGCATTGCATGTCATAAGGTTAGCAAAAAAGAAATCCGATAATTTAAGATTTTTTTAAGTCAACCTACTTAAACTCTCTCTCTCTCTTTCTCTCTCTCTCTCTCTCTCTCTCTCTCTCAGGAATAAGATTTTTTATTGTGAAATTTATGTCTCATATATATATTTGTTTCCCTTGGACTGAAATGTCACATTTTCATTGGTTTAAACATAGCACGTGATTGCCTCATATATCTCTATATTTGTTCTGTGAGAATTAATATTAAGCAATATGGCCGTCATTGGTCAACGCTTCGCTTACTCATTTCGACATTTCATAGTATTTAATACATAAACCGCATGCCGTAAGTTCTTTAAGTATTAGGAGTAGTTGCCCTTTGAAATTCTTTAAAATTAGAGTAGTTGCCCTTAGAATATTGACGTCACATTGTTTTGTCTGGAGCAGAACAAAATGGCAGCGTCGAAATTTGCTCAAATCTCCGCAGAGAAAAGGGAGAAAACATTTAAAAAGAATAGCAACAAAACATTGTAAGTAAGCATGGGTGAAGCAAAGATTTTTAAAGAGTATTTGAAAGGTGAGATTGAAAATTTTGAGGAGTTTAAAAGTGTTAAATTCGACGAGATGTTAGGTATCTTGTACATGGCTGTGCCATGATCATCGCTATTTGTGAATAAATATGTCGCTTAATAGTCCTCGGGAAAACAAAACACTTATTAGGTTAGTTACTGACTCACTACGGAAATATATTGGGTTGATCAATCTCATAGACGGCTCGGCTTCGCCTCACCATCTATGAGATTGATCAACCCAATATATTTCCGTAGTGAGTCAGTAACTAACCTAATAAGTAATAATATATATATATATATATATATATATATATATATATATATATATATATATATATATATATATATATATAAACTTAAAAATAAGAGATATATGCGTTAGATCTTATAGAACTAATTACAATTTCAATGATTAAAAAAATTAACATGTATGCGTGGATCATAATAAAGGATTGACAGGATAAGAAAGTGATCATTTTAAAAACTGCACGTATTTGTTAAAGCTTGGGAACATGCATCATTAACGAAGTAATTCATATTTTTCTACATTTCTTTTTCATTTGGCGACGCAAAAAAAGAGAGAGAAACTAGAGACGAGCTCGTTGCAAGCAACGATTAGGTCTTCCGTCGTAGCTGCGTCATACTTGTGACGTAATATAAAAATTGATACCTGACCATGGTGCAATATTAGATGTATAAACACTGTGTAAAAGAAACAAAGTACATGTATATAAGCAAATACAGATCTTTAAAAGTTGTCTGAAGTTTGATTCGCCGGATGTTGTTTTTTTGCATGTGCATTTTATTTTGAGAAACTTATCGAATCATCATAATTGACTCAATATACACAGAATATGGACGACGATTATAATCACACAGTGGGTATGCCCGGTATGAACGTAAAAAGACCAAACATTTTACTCGCATTTTTTATCGAAAGCAAGGGCCAATGAATCTTTTAGAATGTATGCGGAGATCTTGGAAATTTTACAGGGGGTTCTGAAGAATAATTTTGTTTTTTGAGGGGGGGGGGCATGCGCGGATAAGAAAAATTTTCCTGGGGTGGGGGTTGAGTGTCTGACGGTTATTTGAGTTTGCCTGGGGATGTCCGAGGCATATTTTTGTAATTTTATATTGAACATGTAATGGAAAGAAATTTTGCGGGGGTTGGGGTGGGGTCTGGAACCCTCACCCTACTCTTCTAGATTCGCGCATGGGGAAGGCCGATGCCGGTAATTTAACGGTAATTTTAACCATTTTTATTTAATTAATCATTTTCAAAATTATCGGAATTCCAATGTTACCTTTAAACGCAGTTAAAACTTAGAATACGAACCATTTAGTCTCGGTGAGTATTCGGCCAACATGCGTCCGCGTACGAAAGAAATGGCAATATTCAAGAAATTTGGATGGACGATCTGGGTCCTAGGTCGTCCATCCGATTCCTTTTCAGACTAAGAGCTACAGACCTGCACTTAGAGAATGTCAAACTGATTATGTCAATTTATTTTGTCTCAAAGAATCAGTTTTTTTAATAAAGTTTTATTTTAAAAAAAAAAGAAATCGGGCACAATTTTCAATGTTAGCATTTTACAATTTAAAGGTCTAATCAAATTTTGAATGAAGTTTCAAGATACTACTCTTCGTTGTTTTATACGAAATATTGCGTGGAAAAAAGATTTACATCGCATATATATTATAGAACTAATTTCTTCTCTTTTTTATTTACATCAAAATAAATCCAAGAAAAAATCTAAATATTTTTTTTTCCTTTATATGTGTTAATGAAAACGTTGATCAGCAAGGGCCGGTTCTATGTCGTGCAAGCACCTACTTAATAGATTGTTACACGGATCTACCACGATGACAAATATCGAAAAGGCAATATTGTGGGTGAAGGATGAAAGTGTACTTTGTTTTTTAGGTTTATTTTTGATAATTATATTTATCTGGATCAATTTGGTCTGTTGGTTTGTTTTGTTTATTGAAAAGGGGAATAAAGAAAATGAGTAATTTCCGATATGAAGTCAAGCATATATTTTCATATTATCATTGACTTAAAACATGTTGGAAAAAAGAAATATTGCATCAAGCAGTTAGTTATTATGCGCAGATCATGCATTCCTCTATGGTTTTCACAATTGCATGTATCAGTTACTACACGTATTTGCTTACGGAGAAATAAATTTCCAAAGAGATGATATAGTTATCAGTTAAGTTCCAGATTGTCTTCTGCACATGCAAGCACGTGTGTAATCCTGATTTAAAAATAGGTATAATGTCCGGGGAGGGGGGGGGGGGGGGGTCATCGCAACAAAATTGTGTATAAGCGTACTAGAGTGTACATTGTTAATTAATAATTGATGTTGAATTGTTATTAACAAACAAAATCATAAATTTATAATAACAAACACTAAAATGCCAGGGAGTTCTGCTGGACGCGATTTCATTTGTCTTCAATTAATAGAGTGTAGGGATGCCCGCATACTTAATACATATGCTCACGCGTCAACAGATTAAAAATGACTGTATTTTGGATTTATAAATCGTTCTAAAACATTCGATCTGAGATATCGTTGTTAACAATTCAAAACTTTGAACGATTAAATTTGTTTTTATACCTAGTACACCGACCCTCACGGAAAAATCCATTCAGATCAATGGAAATTTCATTTACAAGACTCTGCGCCAGAATCAGAATGTCTCATTCATTAATTTTTTCGTAGTTATAGTGGACGAGTCCAAAATAGGAATTTTGAGACACATCATACAATGTGGACATATGCCATGAATGCAGTTTACTTTGCGTCTATTTTCTTATTTTGAGAGTCCTTTTTATCATGTTTATCATGGCTTAAAAATGACGGAAGGCCCTTGAATGTTGTTATCTTTATGCAGGCACGTAGCATCCTTTTTGAAAAAGGGGGGGGGGGGCAGACTCATCCAAAAAATCTTGACAAGCAAAAAAAAAAAAAAAAAATCCTAATCCGGGGGGGGGGGGGGGGGGGGGGGGGGTCTGGCGTAGTATGTATATAACTTCAATTTCAATCCTAATTTCCTTATTTTTATATAAATTTTTTACATCCTTGATAATTCAATTTTTTATAAGTAAATTTTAAAAAAATTAGTTGCTGTGAGAAAAAGTGGGGGGGGGGGGGGGGGGGGGCACCCACAAGCTTGAATTAATAATTGCCTGAGGATGCATCTTTAATGTGTCAACATTTATATTTATAATTGATGAAAACGTTATATGGGATGTAATAAGCACAATGAGCAAGAGTGTTCAATTAAAAGGGCATTTCACATTGCACGTGTGTAATCCTGATTTAAAAATAGATTGCCATATTTGAAAGGTCAAAAAAAAAAAAAGAGGGAGGTGTCATCGCAACAAGATGATACACATTGTCTAAGTAGTACAATGTAAGTAATAGTTGGTGTTGGATTATCATCATTAACAAAGAATCATCAGTTTGGATTAATTAAAACAAATATAAATTCATATACATGTAATTGGAATATTTACTGGAGGGGCTACGTACAAGTAATTCGCCGAAGTGGGGTACGTGTGACCCGATTTTCGATCAATTGGGCGATTTCATTCATCTGGAAAAGGGTTTCACTCGCGTGTACAAATGTAAATGTACATCTAACAATTGCTAGTCAATTAAGTGTGTATGTTAATTCGATAGATTTCTTCTAAAACATTCAATCCAAAGTATAATATATGTAGTTATTAGTTGACACCCTCTCAGTGGATCTATGCCGATGGTATCTATCTGAGATCTCAGCTGTTGCGTGAATGGTAAAGAAAGACTTCGCGCCATAATACGTCTCATTCATAATTTTGGCTCGCCGATTAGTGGGCGAGTCCAAGTTAGGCCAGAGCACATGATGTGTAGATGGTCTTAC
The DNA here is from genome assembly GCF_963853765.1 of Magallana gigas. Classification (NCBI taxonomy): domain Eukaryota; kingdom Metazoa; phylum Mollusca; class Bivalvia; order Ostreida; family Ostreidae; genus Magallana; species Magallana gigas. Next base: position 66,231,619 of record NC_088853.1, on the reverse strand, counting down.
CCACTCTATTTTTTTAACTGGTCATATAATAAATAGAGATATCATGGATCTTTCACTTTTGTCGGAGCATGTAATAAATGGAACCAAAAAATAAAGTAATTCTAATTGAATTAAATTGAAGTTAAAATGTAAATACCCCCTCCCACCTACGGATTAGGATTTTCAAAATTCCCCATTTTTTAAATTCCTTGTCAAGATTTTTTTTGATGAAGCTGCCCACCTAAACCCCCCCCCCCCACACACACACTTTCAAATAACGATGCTACATGTACGTGTTTGAATATCCTTTCCTATATGGTTAGAAATAACAAAATGTCTTTGATTTTGCATCTAATATATAACAAACTCAATTTTCAATTTAGCTGTTTGAGATTATTCGATACATGTACATTCCTAAAATGATTTAAAATAATGAAATGATTCAATTTCCAGTGATATACAGGTACATGCACTCGATCGAAGAAAAATATTGAAATTGCTTCTAAACTCTGCGCGTTCAGTTTAATAATTTATGATCCGCAGCGAAAATTAAATTTCATTTCTTATAAGATAGCCTAATTGATACACGCATGCTTCCATTGAATAAATTTGGGTAGTCAGGCAAGCTTTTTGGAAAGCTATTGCTTGTATAATATTAAGGTCAAACGCGACCTTCATGTGTCTTCCATTTTTTCCTATCTCCACAATGTGAATTAAGATTTCCACTTTGTTATTTCATATTTAAATTTTTATGTAATATGATTTTTTTGGTTTGTATATAAAGTGTTCAAATTAAAATATATAGTATGACTTTACTTATAAGCATTCAAATGCATTTTGCGTGCTATTTTAAGGGAAGTTCGAAATATTCTAGCTCCAAAACGAGCCTGGTAATGTACTCTAATTTTTTTTGGAATTAACAGGTTTAAATGTTAATAAATAAGGAATGAAATATCAAGGAAAATTATATAAAATTCAGGAACGTTTCGTCTGTCCTTAATTAAAATAATATAAATAGACATCATAAATCCCATATCAAACGACATATAACCACTTGAATCTGCGCGTCTTTTAATGAAATTATGAACAGCGGCAATTCTAAGTTAATGTTACCTGCAAGTCTGTATAGCACTTGTATGCAAAATTTCGGATGGTACTTAATTTTTCCAGACGGAGAGCTACATATATGCAGCTAAGGTAACTAATAATGCTTCCGATGAAATACTTTGTTTAGTAATGCAAGGTTTTAAGAGAGCAATACTTATTTGTTTAAAAATAACACCCTAATACTTCGCATTTCATTCGCTGTTTGTAGAACAAGCAGAACCAGTATCAGTTCGATCCCTACCGTATGTACATTGTTCGAATTTAATAGCCCTTGCATTGGATTGCTTTGCATGTACAAAATATCTTTTAAAAATTCAACACTGAAAGTGTTTATCTATATGGCTATTAATCTATATGTACATGTACACATAGCGTACACATGTGATTCAAAATACCCCAAACGGAAAAATTCACTTATTGAGTCTACATTTTATAGAATTTGCAAAAAATACATTGCGGGTCTGAATGTTTGTTAATGTGTCAATCTATCAATATACAGTTTGTTAATTATTTTCGATTGCTAAGGCTACATCGTTTTTGATGAACATTGAACAACATTTTTTCCATGCCATTATTTATACGGAAGATAGTGAATACAATTATAAAGCACAATTTATTTAATTATCTCTTTAATATTGTGCACTAGTATGTAATAAATTATTTATAAATTGCTGCCGAAGGTTGTTTGGTATTTTCGTTTGTAGATGCATTGCAAGTAAAAAACGTGAAACGCGGGGCAAGTCATAATTAATATCCCTAATAACCGTTACTTAAAAATAGCGGCTTTGGATTCAAATATTATCGTATACGAATATTAAGTTCACTTTTTAAAATCATCTCCACGATGATAATATTATATCCATCGGATATCAGTATTTTGTTTTGCTTTAAAAGAAATGTTCTATCTTGAGCAATCCCGCGTTCGTTTAAATTGCCAGCGTACATTTGTCATGTCAGTAATACACATTGTGCTTTATATGACGGCCGTGTATACGTACTGTAGAAAAGTTGAGTTTAATTACCATGCATTCGAACCATTTAATTAACACATCTCCCAGTACTGAAACAATTCAAAATGTCTCTGTTACAGTAACACAGCGGGGCGTTAAACATGTGTACGTCCAGCTCTACAAGCATATGCACTGTCGTCAAGGCGACGGCCTGAATACAGCTAGCGACTCTTCTATCGATCGGTTACCTGAGTCTCGTAATGCATCTAAATATAGAAAGGGGCACAGTTATGAAACAAACAACAAAAATAAGGTCAAAGACGTTCATCTTTATGACATGAATATGTACATATGAATAAAAACATTTGGGAATTTTATGTAGAATTATTTTTGCGCGCTGCATGTATCAGTTAGTGCATTACAAAAAGCCCTTTCATAACCTCCTAAACGTGCGCACCCCCACAAAAATCGACCGAACTGACAACAGTTGTTTCTGCAAATACTGGCTATAAATTACGAAAACATTAAATTGAATACCACGGAAGGATTCAAAATTAATTTCTTTACAACTTTGCTTCAATAATGCATTAGAAATGTTTATTCCTTTACAAGTTATTGACAAGAAACTTTTGACGCATCTAACTCCTTAATTATAGGGGCCAGCCCCTTTTTCTGTATACCGAATGAAAGGTCTTGGTAAGACCAAGATCTTTTAAAATACATGTTATAACAAATTTTTATCAGGTAGGAAACTAACACGAAAAATACGCGAATTTTTTTGAATTTTTTTCTTGCCTTTGTTTCAACATCTATACCACCCCTTTTATTTGCATTTTAATAATAAATAAAATATATCTCGCACAAATTCAATGTATTAGCTTCAAAACCAGCCCATCTTTGAGACTCTGCCAGTCATCGTTATAGCTAAACCCCCCTGGACAAAAGAAGTCGTTAAATTTTACTAAAAGGGGAATAACTCAAAACCGAATGGGGATTTTCCTCAACTAAAATATGCAACGACAACATCACGCGGCATGTTATCAGTCCTGAAAATTTCAAAACAATCGGTGAACAAACGAGCGAGATATTAAGGATCAAAGTTGGCGTCTAGAAGAAAAAAAAAAATAATAAGAAATTTGAAAATTTTTCAGAATAATAGTAAGGTCTTCCGTTGGAAACGGAAGACCTTAAAAAAAAAGAATGGCGTAACGTCTTATTTGAAATGAAAGAGAAAAAGATAAAAAGCCATTGTTTTCGATAATAACATTAGAACTTATCAATTAGACACAAAACTGCATCCCGCAAAGCTAAAAAAAATAGTACGGCGCGTTGTGTCAGATTGTTACGTCAAAACATGAATCTGATAACGTCATGCTTGGCACTGAAGCGTAATAACATCTTTTTTGACGTGGCAGCGAAAGGGTTAATCTATGCAGTTATGAATCCATTTCCGTATACAACTCAATATGCTCAAGATATCGTTCATTATGAATTTTAACAGACAAAGTTGTGTTTACTTTATAAGGCATGCGCGGATCTAGAAGAGAGGGGGGGGGGTAGAGAAGTGCGGACCCCCCCCCCCCCCCTTCCTGTTAAATTCAACTTTCTTTAAATTACATTATAAAAATAATACATATATGCATCGGATCCCTCTCCCCTGGACAAATCTTGATCCGCACATGTAAAGTATTAATTCAGCCATGTTAACATAGTACTTACTCAGCCATAGACCGAGTAACGTACGTGTGCAATAACTCGACTTCATCAATCATGTGTGTATTATATCAAATTATTATGCCTTCTGTCAGTTTGTCACTATATATTCAATACTGATCTATTTTCGCATAGTATCAAAGGATTTATATAGCGTAAGCATACTATGCCGAAATAGAGCACGGCAAATATTTTCAACGAAAATCTTTCAAGCGCCGACTGCGGAATTCGAACTCACGACGCTAAAATCATTGATCCTAGCATGAAGCCCAACGCGTTACCGCTACGCTAAATTAGCCATTATTATGGCAATCGGTATTTAGGTATATAAAACGTAGATATGTACGACTGACATCAAGCAATTAAAATTATTCATTTTTCCAAAAAAAAATTCATTATTGACGGTAATTTTAAAGTTAAAGTTTCCTATAAACTTTTAAACAAATTGATTGAACATTTTTCAAAGAAATTCTACATGAGAATCACAAAAACGCTTTTTTAAATGACGCTTGATAAAGAATGTTCAAGAAAAAAAATTCACTGAGATTTCGTCTGCTAAACATTTCGAGTTTTCTCGGTAAGGCCAAACGTCTCTCTATTTCTTGAAAAGAACATAAATCTTTGTTGACTTTTTATTGTACAACAACTTGTTGATTAAATAAACAATCAAATCAATTGATTACACGTAATTTGAAAAACAACAACAAACGCTTGCTTTTCCGGTGATTATTTTAAGGGACTTGTCAACACTCGAACGTCAGAGCTACTTATAGCAAAGCACGTCAGTATATTTAACAGTCGGCATAATAATAACAATAGTGTTGTGTTGTGCATGTACTATGCCTAAATAGTAGTCAGGGTTTGATACATAGTGCACTCGCCTCCGGCTCGTGCACCATGTATCAAACCCTGACTACTATTTAGGCATAGTACATGCACAACACAACACTATTATATAATTATTATGCCTTCTGTCAGTTAGTCACTATATATTCAATACTCATCTATTTTCGCATAGTATCAAAGGATTTATATAGCGTAAGCATACTATGCCGAAATAGAGCACGGCAAATATTTTCAACGAAAATCTTTCAAGCGCCGACTGCGGAATTCGAACTCACGACGCTAAAATCATTCCAGCTTGAAGCCCAACTCGTTACCGCTACGCTATATTCGCCGTTATTATATCTAACGGTATTTATATATATAAAACGTATAGATATACACAACTGACATCAAGCAATTAAAATTATTCATTTTTCCAAAAACACTTAATTATTGGCGATAATTTTAAAGTTTAAGTTTCTTATAAACTTTTGAACAAATTGATTGAACATTTTTCAAAGACATTCTACATGAGAATCACAAAAACGCTTTTTTAATCGACGCTTGATAAAGAATGTACAAGAAAAAAATTCAATGAGATTTCGTCTGCTAAACATTTCGAGTTTTCTCGGTAAGGCCAAACGTCTCTCATATCTTGAAAAGAACATAAACCTTTGTTGACTTTTTATTGTACAACAACTTGTTGATTAAATAAACAATCAAATCAATTGATTAATTTGAAGAAGAAAAACAAACGCTTGCTTTTCAAGTGATTATTTTTAGGGACTTGTCAACACTCGAACGTCACAGCTACTGATAGCAAAGCACGTCAGTATATTCAACAGTCGGCATAATAATAACAATAGTGTTGTGTTGTGCATGTACTATGCCTAAATAGTAGTCAGGGTTTGATACATAGTGCACTCGCCTCCGGCTCGTGCACTATGTATCAAACCCTGACTACTATTTAGGCATAGTACATGCACAACACAACACTATTATATAAATATGATATTCAATTCGATTGCTATAACATTATCTCTGTTGTAATAATGATCGACAGCTAGTCATTGAACATCGCGCTAAGCTCTTAATATTTCTTGTTTTACTTCCTCGTCACGTGATCATTGAGTCTCCGCCTTCTCTACGCCACACACACACCCCTCTTCTACTTAAACTTCTAAGCAAATACATATACAGCCTGTCTACATCTGTCTTCTCAGTCGAATGAATACGTTACATTTGCTTTGTTATATCTGTTAGGCATACACATCTATACTCATAGAGTTATATAGTTTGACCTGATTGACAACACCATGATGTCCCTGTCCGGAAACTCTGTGTATCCCCACGATGTCCTCGCTGTGTGGTTATGTCTGCTGACAGTATCCCAGGCGTACGGTGAGTCTACTTTAAGTACATTTCTAAAAATCATGATATTTTTCAAATGAGGTTGGTTTGGGATACTTTACAAGGACTGAATCAAACCATTAGTTGGTAATTTAAAAGAATAAAATGTAAAAAAAATAAGGGCATTTTATTGAATTTCCCAGAAATTATTGTTAAAATAACAGTAGCAATACTACATTATAAAACCAATCTCCACACTCAAAGAGCATTAACATATTAACTACAAATATTTTAAAGGCTATATGCTTAACGTACTTCAAAGAAATATATTGAAAAAGGAAATATCAAGTTTCTAATGTAACTTGATGTCGGGAAAAGGTCAATGGTTCGGTAGTTAGGAACAATGACAAGTAAGGGTTCTTTATCGTGCTGGCACCTACCATGATTCATGACTTAATGCTGCAACTTTTATATTTTATGTGTAAGTACTTTCCCTGATTGTACTTCATTTGAATTATATACAGACTTACTAGAAAAAAATATATGTTTAAAGCGTTTATCGAATGCATTTCATTTCATGTATGAGATCGATAGTACACTTGTCTTCCGGGGCGGGGGGGGGGGGGGGGGGGGGGTTAATCTTAAGACACTAATAGTTCATTGTATAAAATATAGATATATACACAGTATACACAATTTACATTAAAACAAACTCATGTAGCATTAATATATTCATAGGAATTTCTTCTTTTTTTCAAATTCAATGTTATTGTATTAGAGATTAAATTTATATTTGTATTATTTGTATATTAAAATTCTATTAGAAATGAAATTTTTATTTATAATAATTATAACATTAGTTACTAAGGTTCGTTTATCGATTGAACTACATTTGATTTTTATATATTTAAAGGTTTTGCTACAGAAAATTTATACTTTCAAATCGTTTTAACAACTGCATTTGAATGTTCAATACATGCATACATGTTTTATAAACTAATAGAACCACGAGTTAACATCATCACAATAGTAAATTTGTTAGAACATGTGTGTTTATCTTCACAGTTAATGTCGCGCTCAACAAACCAGCATACCAACAGTACCCATACGTTTATTCTGGAGATTACGACACATGGGACGCCAGTAACGCTGTAGACGGACGTAAATCAGACCTGAGTGCATGGGGAGGTCAATGTGCTATATCATGGTCTAGACAAACCGCCACCTGGTGGGTGAACCTGACCACCATCCACAGCATCCACCACATCACCATCTACTTCAGGACGAACAATGAACCATTGGGTATAGTCACATTTACTGATTATCGTTATTGATAAGGTTCTGTTAAACCTAGATTCCGTTGTTGGTATTATTTGTTATGAAACTGTTTATGGGGCAGGTATAATATATCAATGGGATATAGTCACATTTTTTCGATCATCTCATGTAAACATAAATTCCGTTGATTTTATTTATAATGAGACTGAGTAGGGAACTATTTCCGATTTTTTTTTTCAGAATACAAAACAAAGTAACAAGTTTACCAGTGTTTTGTTCCGTGCAAGAATTTTTTTGCAAAAAATGTATGTGAAGTTAAACCCCTATCAACTGGTGAACAAAATTTAAATAACAAAACAGTTATGAATAAGGCGTTTAATAACAACGTTTATTACAGAAACTTTGTAATATTGCTTATTTTTTATTAAAAGAGTGAACATATTTGAGATTAACATTATAAAATGTATGGTTGCACAAAGTATTAAATAAATGAAAGCTCCAGAGACAAATCGTGACTGTGTGTCATTACATAGGGCCAAGCGTCGCGGTCGGTGTTGGCACGATGAGGAAACCTTTAGTTGAAATATGCGTTTTATTTTGAGATGTGATTTTTTTTAATCGTGAATCCTAAATGCCCTGTAAAAAAGATAGATACTGTGTCTGCCCACTCCTTAACCAGGATCTGACGACAACTCACACAGGGCGAAAAACCATCTTTAAGCAAGTCCTTAAAGGTGGCTTAAAGGTGACTTAAAGGAGCTTAAAGGCTATACAACCTTTAAGCCGCCATTAAGTCACCTTTAAGCAAGTGCTTATAGGTCCTTAATGTCCAAACTTCTTTAAGCTTCCTTTAAGCCACCTTTAAGCATCTTTAAGTGGCATTTACGCTCTCTTTACACTGCCTTTACACTGTCTTTAAGTGGCCTTTAAGTCAATATTGATCAAGCTGAACAATAAAAACATAAATTAAATGCAAAAGCTCTTTTATAGAGATGGGAGGGGGTCATCCGAGTGATAATATAATTTCCAAGGAAGAGGAGGGGGGGGGGGGGGTGTTCCAGGCGGTTTTAATCGTCGCTCCATTAAACACAGATCGCTATCATCAGCACCGCTCTGATGGACACAGATTGCCGTTATAAAATTCTTTATAATTTTTTGGGGGTTTCAAAATTATTGTAGGTATGAGCGCAGTCTCTGTATCTTAATATGTGCATAAAACTAATTAAAGTATGTTTGTTTCCTATTATAAATTAATCGGTGAAAAAAATTTCTCTCTCTCTCTCTCTCTCTCTCTCTCTCTCTCTCTCTCTCTCTCAGTTCATCCGGTTATTAAACAAAATAAAGATAATGAACCAAAAATGCATGATTTAATTTGTTAATCGGTTTAAGGTTTGTATTTTTTTTTCAATTTTCATTATTTCTAACTCTAGATCTGCTAGATACATGTTAAAGATGAAAAGACTCTCAACTGCCTTTGTTATATCGGGCAGGATATTACTGCTTTGTTTGTATAGACATAGTTTTGTTCGTTTGTGTATATCTAATTAGAGTCTATTGTTTGTCCAACTTAAGAAAACCCCTGGAACTGACACAAAATATACAAGAAATACACAGCAGTTGTGTCGTGTGCCCAGGTGCATGTTTGTGTATATCTAATTAAAGTCTATTGTTTGTCCAACTTAAGAAAACCCCTGGAACTAACACAGAATATACAAGATATACACAACAGGTGTGTCGTGTGCCCAGGTGCACGTCAGGGTTTCTAAAGGCGTTGAATCTTAGTATGTACGAGTAAACGATAAGTCTAGTGAATAAAAGTTAATTTACATTTGTAATTCATTTTCAAAGTATTATTTCCTAGCTCTGGGTTTCAAAGATGTTACGTCTACAAATTAACGATACATGTATGTAAGAGCAAAATCTTGAGGCTAATTAATTAATGTGCCGGTGATCATAAATAGGGGTTGATTATTTAAATATATGTATAAGGGTAAATATGTCAAATATACCCGGCCTGGCACATCATACAATTGTATGTACAAGTCATTTGCAATTGCCACATGCAGTAAATACGTCACCGGTAATTGGTAATTTTGTTTGTTATGGAATTGATAGTTTAAAAATCATGTACATGTACATACAAATACATGGAAATATTTAAACATATTGGAACGGCGCCGCGATCATGAAAACCGGGAAATTGCGGGAAATTGAACAAATACCCTAATAGTATCAATGCATTTAATAAAAGAAATGATTTCATTTTCTTTCTTACATTTTTATAGCTATAAATTAGATGAACGTATATCTACTCGGTTTAAATTTATTAACTAAGAAAGCCTACTATAGTGAACCTAACGGTTTCAATTTAGGTATAATATATTTTTGTTCACTGAAGACCAAGTTCCGTATTTCATTCTAAATACATGCATGCATGTAATTTATAAATTAGATATAATTGATTGTTACAAACTGAATGGTTTGTCAAAATCTTTTCAAGCAAACACATTCAATACAGTGATTCAATATCCACTGATATATAGGATATAAAAACGCTCATAGTTACGTAAGTTGCCGTGGCGCAGAGGATGTGTTGTGATGCTAGTAAACTAAGGGTCCCGGGTTCAATTCTCGCCGTGGCCGGTTTTTTTTTTTGTGTTTTTTTTTTCGTTTTTCTTTCTAGAACAAAAACCGTTTTAATACCTTTTCTTTCATAAAGTTAATACATTTTGTTGGAAATTAAGCACAATATTGAATTGAATTTTTTTAATGGCTTAAAGGTGGCTTAAAGGTAGCTTAAAGGTGGCTTAAAGGTGGCTTAAAGAAGTTTGGACATTAAGGACCTATAAGTTGTCCTTAAAGGTAGCTTAAAGGTGGCTTAAAGATAGTCTTTAAGCTGCCTTTAAGCCATCTTTACGCTTTCTTTAAGCCACCTTTAAGCAATACTTATAGCTTAAAGGTAGCTTAAAGGTGGCTTAAAGATCGTCTTTAAGCTACCTTTAAACACCTTTAAGCTATCTTTAAGGAGGACTTAAAGATGGTCATTCATCCTGTGTCAACACGAACTGTGTCAACACGGGTGAAAGGAACTCTGTCACCCCCCCCCCCTTCCGCTCACACACTTGCAAACGTTCTGGCATTCACTAACGCTACCATAAGTTTAGGGGACAGCACACTTTTCAACTAGACAGAACTATCTGGTAAACCCCTTCTACAGTAGAGGTTTAAAAGAGTGAACAGATTTGAGATTTTCAAAATAATATTTAAGGTATTAAATAAATTAAAGATCCAGAGACAAATCATAACTGTTTGTCATTACATTAGGCCAAGCGTCGTGGTCGGTGTTGGCACGATAAAGAAACCTTTAGTTGAAGTTTCATTTATCGAGAATCCTTCATGCCCTGTAAAACAAGATACAGATTGTGTCTGTCCACACCATAACCAGGATCTGACGAGAACTCAACACAGGTGAAAGGAACTCTGTCACCCCCCCCCCCCCCCCCCCTCACACACTTGCAAACGTTCAGGTATTCACTAACGCTGCCGTAAGTTTAGGCGACAGCACACTTTTCAACAAGACAGAACTATCAGGTGAATCCCTTCTACAGTATATAGGATGTAAGGGGCAGCAAGTGAACTTTTGTATTATTGGCATGAATACACTAACGAAACTTTTTTGTTTGTATATACGGTTTATTTTTGTTTCATTGTTGGCCCTTTAACAAAATACTTATCTACATAGATATACACTGTTGTAAAACATTGTTATCTACTATGTACTGACATCACCACTATTTATTTGACATGAATTATGTCTACATGCCCGCTTCATTTGTGCGTTAATACATTAAATGTCATCAATATATATTTGTTGACCATTACATGTTGAGAATCATTTATTGGTTCTCTTTTTTTTATCTAACTAACTTCTTATGGCCTTCATATTAATTTTCTGATTATTACGATACAGGTCCTTCTAATTGGCTCACTAAGTATTTCCTTGGATTCTCTGTGTACGTCTCCAATACAACAGACAGACTACAGGGAACACTGTGTTACAAGGACGACAACTTTACACTAGACACCATACCTGCTGTCTTCACCACCACCTGTCCTGTACATGGACAGTACGTCATCTACTACAACGAGAGACTACCAGGAGTTACCTACCCTGACTATTACTCTGACTTTGTTGTCACTTACCTCTGTGAAGTGGAGGTGTACGGTGGGTGTACTTTATCTTCAATTCAATATGTGTAATTAAAACATAGTACACGGTACCGTGGTTCTGCCAACATCTTTTAAATTGATTAACTTTAGTATGTGACTTGTATGCTGTGTTTTTGATCGATATAAGCATGTTAATTTGCATGCTACAATTACCATTATTTCAAACAATTTGATTTTATTGTAGATAAATTTGACAATGATGCCATTTACATATGATGATTGTGTTTTCCCCAATAGTGTCCTCACTCATTGCTACATAAAAGTTTAACATGAACCATATCAACATAGATAATTAGTACTCGATGCATATGCATTATTTAATTACCATGATGAAACACATGCCTAGTTATGCATAAGCAAAGTATGCCATTCTACTCATGAAGTAATTAAGAACTTTTTAGAAGTATAACTAAGTCAGTACCATTGCATAAATTGAAGGATGTCCTGCTACCGGATATTTTGGGTCCAACTGTTCCGTTCCCTGTCCAGACGTCAACTGTCAGTACTGTCACATAGAGACGGGCACCTGTCAGGGCTGTAAACCTGGATACAAAGGCCACCGATGTGAAATAAGTAAGACTACAGATCTGAAATTCTACGGAAAAATGGATTAAGATGTTGTATAACTACAGTAACATACTAATGAACATAACTATATCATATTATAAATCTTTGTGTTTGTTTTTACAGTGTAGGCTAGAATACAGTAAATTTGTAAAATAAAAAAAAAGGTCAGGTTGATTATGTTCAATATGAAATTGGTTTGTATTGATAGCTTGTGAAAGGGGAACATATGGTGCTGGCTGCAAAGAAACATGTGGAACCTGCCGTGACGTAAACCAGTGCTCCATCAACAATGGGACTTGCTTAACTGGGTGTGATGCTGGTTATAAAGGAGACTTGTGTAAAACTGGTAAATGTGAAGATAGATCAACACATTAAGTAAACAAATGTGTTTTAAGGATTAGTAGACTGATAATGAGAGAGTTGCAGGAACTGCACATAAGATGCATTATTATCAACTTCATAGGCGATTTCGCCACATATCATACTCATATTAAGTGCTTTTCATGTTAGAATGATATTGAAATCACATAAGAATTATCATGTCGATTTATTTACATAGAGCTATTAATCTCACGACCTACACCTTTCAACACTTTTGAAAGAAAACTGTGCATAACATACCAGCTGTTTTTGTATAGTTCCTTTAACAGTTAAAGCTAAAGTGATAGCTTTTGTTTTGTTTATTTCCATTTCATGCAATTATCGTTTTGTGTCCAGAAAAAGGGACCGGGTGTCTCAATTTTTAAAAATGAGTTGATTAAATGATTCTGTCAATTTGACATGTCCTAGTTATTTAGATGAGATTATCGTTCTTATAAATTAACCACACGAAGTTGTATTAAATGATATGTTTATAAGTTTAAAAACTCCTTAACTTCACATTTGAAAAAATGTATTAATACATTTATTGTTACATACTAAACTGAACTGATTTTTTAGCTTGTGACAGAGGGTTGTATGGCTACGACTGCAAAGAAACATGTGGACATTGTCGTGACAGATACCAGTGTTCCAACATCAATGGGTGGTGTCTGACTGGATGTGATCCTGGTTATCAAGGAGACTTGTGTAAAACATGTAAGTGTGTTGTCGTATGATATACATTGAAATAAAGAAAAATATAGCTATCATTACGTTACCATAATAATGATAATGTTGCCGTGTAATCTGATTTCTAGATCAACACTATAAATTTTCTGAATACATATTACTGCTGTTTTATCGAACTAAAGAAGAAGACGTTTGTTTGTTTGTTTGTTTGTTTTTTTTACTGTGTTTGGAAAGCAAATATGCTTTTATGATTTTAAAACATTTAAATTGAATAGCAATTCTTAACCCATAAACCTTTTGTGATTGAATGCTTTTTCGCAGCATGTGACAGAGGGTCGTATGGTTCTGAATGCAATGAAACATGTGGACATTGTCGTGACGTAGACCATTGTACCAATATTAATGGGACGTGTTCGACAGGATGTGATGCTGACTATCAAGGAGACTTGTGTAAAACTCGTGAGTAGATATGTATTAAATATAGCATAGAAAAAATAGATATATAATACCTGTATTTTACATGTGATTAAAATGATATAGTAGGTACTGATATTATAAATTCTGTCCATGTCAGCTTGCCCCGTTGGATATTTTGGAGAAGACTGTTCGGAGACATGTATCAACAGTTACACATGTGATGGATGTAACGATGCCAGTGGTTCATGTGATTATGGCTGCCGTCCTGGCTGGATAGGATACTTCTGTCAAAAAAGTAGGAATCTTACATACACACATATTTTCATTTAATTTTGAGATTTGAAAAAAAGAATATCATCCATTATTATTTTTAACAGATAGGAAAACATGAATTTCATAGAAGACGAAAAAACTAAGATTTTTTTTTATTGTATTATTTGTTATTTTTTTATTAATTTTTTGGGGGGACAAACTTTAATAGGTTATTTATATTGTTTAAAAATGCTAATGGTTAAATTAAAAACAACTGTACCTAGACGTTAGTGAATTGAGTACATCAGAAGCCAATAATATGTTCTTAGGTAAGTGTTTACATTTTATTTTATTTTACAAGGGAGACAAACACAAACAGACTAACAAATTACAAACGATACATTATTATAATCATATAACATTCAAGGAACACACTCTGAATTTGCGTGAAAATAAGTATTTATCGGGCTAAAATGTTATAATAAAACAATGCCAGTGTGGTGGAGTTTTTATTTTTATGTATGATGCATTACATGACCTTGAAATATTAAGTAGGTGTATACATCTGCAGCAGCTTTTTTAAAAATATGAAAACGAATATTAGACGAAAAATTCGAATAACCATTTATAATTTTGAAACTTATATGTATGCGCATTGCATGCGCATTTTTATGTGCGACATCGCGTTATTTTATGGAGAGTTCTGGTATGTATGAAACAACAGGAAATAATACACGCGATGCATCATGGGTAAGTGTTGAAACTTTGTCTGTGGAATATATGAACCAAGACCATTTCGTATTTAGTTCTAAAGTAAATGTTTCATCTCTCAAATTTAAAAATCCTACAGATTTAATATGTGTAACTATTCAGTTGCAATTATCTATTTAACAAACTTAGTCAATGTTGGAGAATTAAATCTGTATCGTGATTGTTAAACCTTAAGTGTTCCTAATAATTTTAAAATATTTTTTTTTCTCTTTTACGAATTTTCAGACGTTTGAATTGCTGTTCAAATCTTGAAAACAATGATTGTGATAATGGTTTGAAAAAAAAAAAACAACAACAAAAACAAAAACAAAAAATGTAAATTAATTTGAAGATTAATATCTCCTAAATTCAAGGACATTAACCATTGGAACACTCATTAAAAAAGTTATAATAAAATATAAGCCCGATGTTTTAGTTTCTAAAGCAATATGCTATATAATTATTTTCTTCAAATAATAAAACAATAATTATATTTTTTTGAAACATATTTTCACTAATCTTTAAAATCTTGAGTTTAAATGTGGCGTGCCCATTAGTTAAGTTAAACACTTTAACGGTTTACAGACGTAGAGCCAGGTCATCATGCTTCGATGGTGCGGAATATATGTGTTAGATTATTTGTAAGATTAATATATTTTTTTTTTAATTATGATTGTTTTTAAAACACTGTTTGCATATAATAAGGTGGTATCATGTATTACTTACGTCATGTTTTGTTTTTCTATAACTTCAGGTTATTTCTCCTATATATAAATATTTATATTTGGATTTAATTCATAATAGACACCCCCTGCTCAACGGAGTTTAGTTTAAAACGTGAGTACATTTTAGCATGTAAATATATCGCCTTTAATACCAAACTGGTTTTTTTTTACATGTATTTCACAAATTATAATGTATTTTATACATATTTGCAAGCATATTTAATTTGCAAAGTTTAAATATTGCATATATTTAGTATTTTTTTTAAGTAATTCTGTTACAGAAAAAAGGAATAAATGACCTACATGAGTAGCGACATTCTCTGGAGAGGTTACCTATCCAAATAGGACACTGTTGATTCCCTTAATAATATACTACGCCATACTATTCTTGTTGTATGTATGTAGCCGTAGTATGATTACGCAACAGAAACATGTATACCATGCAAAAATAGATGAGTATTGAATATAAAGAGACAAAATGACAGATGATATACATGTACTATAGATAATTTTCTTTACAGATCGATCTAAAACAAGGCTTGACTACGTGAGTCTCAAATCTCATCACGGTGTAGGTTGGTTTATTTTTCACTGAACAGATTTGTGCATAAATAAAAATAATAACATTTCATGCACATTTATTTTGTAATAGGTGAAGTAATATCACACTTGTGTGTACGTATACTTTAATAAAATAGTTCGGAACAATTTTTGAGTTTTTTGTTGGAAATGAAATGCTTACATTTTAATCATCCTTTATGATGTGTTTAAAAGTCTGCAGAATATTTATTTATGCATACCTATGCATTATTAAAATGGAAACTTTATATGTAAATAAAAGAATATAACTAGCACTTACTTTTTTGATTATCTAAAATGCAATTTTGGTTATATTGATATTTTATTTGTTAGATCTAATGAAAACTTAATTTATTTCAGAGATAAGACGGATTCAAACCTTTCGATAGCTGAAGCAGACCTGGATTAGTGGATTGTCATTTGCTATTCCTATTTGTTCAGCATAAGACAACCGGTAGTGCATTTGACTTTTATCTTTTATGTGTCTGACATGACATGTGGTAATGAAACTTGTACGTGTCCGTCATTACATGTGTTCAAGAAACGTGTACGTGTCCGCCATTAACCTGTGTTCAAGAAACTTCTACGTGTCTGCCATTACCTGCGTTCAAAAAACGTCTATGTTTCCGCCATTACCTGTGTTCAAGAAACGTCTACGTGTTAGCAAATACCTTTGTTCAAGAAACATGTATGTGTACGCCATTACCTTTGTTCAAGAAGCTTGTATGTATACGCCAAAACCTGTGTTCAAGAAACTTGTACATGTCCGTCATTACCTGTGTTATAGAAATTTCTGCCATTTTCTGTGTTCAAAAAACATGTACATGCCTGACATTACCTGTGTCTGAGAAACTCCGTCCGCCGTTTAGTATGCATCATAGAATTTTCGCATCTGACATAACTTGTGAATAGATATTTAATTGGAATGAAAAATTAGTTCTTTTCAAAAACGATTTACTATGTTGTAATTTTAAGTGGATTACATTGTACAACGTTTGTTTTTTTTTTTTAAACAAACAAGTTTGCAAATATTATGTTTTATTATGTTGTTTTATATTTTACCTGGAGAGTTTTAAACATTTACATTAAATTTCAATGAAAAGCTTACCTTTCTATTGATCTGGTATTTATTTTGTTGACTGATTGAAAGTTAATATTTTCACGACCCGTTGATTATCGCAGGAGCTTATGGTTCCGCAATTAGAATATTATTTAAACAATAAAATGCTTTTTTTAGTACTTTATATGAAACCACACCGAATCATTAGAAAAACAAAGAACTTTTTTTAATGTTTACGTCTTTTTTTTTTAACAAATTTAGAAATGTATTGTAAAAAGTATATCTACATGTCAGTAAAATAAGCTAAATCACATAAACTGTTGATGTACATCGGTACATTAGCTAACAAAAAAACCCGGCCAAACCGCCTCCAATGGAAATTCGAGTTTTACATTATCATGAACATTTCGTGCAGTCCGAGATTCTTGCTTGATTGCTGAAGGTTTTGATCAATCGATAAAACTGGGCGTGAAAACTTAAGTCCTTTCAATTTCTACAGATTTATTACAATAAACTTCCTTACGAAACAAAGGAAATCATCATTAATGGGTGAAAATATGAACACATATTTACCATCTACCGAGTATGATTGATTTTATTTAAAAGGTGTATAGTTTTAACCAAATACAGACCTTTTGAATTAAATGTCTACAATGATCACAAAACAAACCTCTGGCTTTGGGTTAAATAAATATCCCTGTGTCTATGGACCCATTTAAATCACTACTAACTAAATCACTGCGTTTCCTGTTTAAAAAAATCAACAAACAGAACTCTTTTACGCCTTTTAAGGATGTTTGAACTAACAATTACGTGTACATGCAGTATATAAGAATTGTAATTTTTAGAAGGTAAAAAAAAAGAAATCACCACAGGGAGATTATCAAGATATATACATTTAAATTTAAAACCAAATAAATAAATGCAAAGTAATCCTCCTCAAAATGTGTTGATATTGTGCATTTACAGTCATTGAATTTATTATAAAGTATCTCAGGGAAATGATTTAAGATCATCACTTTCTATCAAAGTCGAATGAAAAACCGAAACAAAGGATTCCGACCCCTTTTGGCAAATACAATCTGTTCCTCTCACCCCCCCCCTTTCTCGAAAAACACTTCCACCCCCTTGGCGTGCAAGAAAAACGAACCTTTTCGCTTTGTTACACCCTGTAGCAATGGTGCCGTTACAGTATCAGACAGAACCTACACTGGTTCTCCATCATCCAAATGAGTATTGACTTCAATCAAACAATAAATGTCGATTATGAAACAAGAACAAGGTGATGCCAGAGGATACGGGAGCTTCCCTCTGTAATCAAAGTGACGTACCCTCTGTATTCACGGCGATGTACAGAACAAGGTAATATCAAGGACAACCTCTGTAATTACGGTGATGTACCCTCTGTAATCGCGGTGATGTTCCCTCTGTAATCACGTTAATGTACCCCCTGTATCCACGGTGATTTACCCTTTGTAACCACGGTGATTGACCCTGTGTAAATACGATGATGTACCCTCTATAATAACGGCCATGTACAGAGCAAGGGCATATCAATGATAACCTCTGTAATCATGGGGATAAAAAGAGCAAGGGCATATCAAGGACAACCTCTGAAAGCATCGCGATGTACAGATCAAGGTCGTAGAAGGACAACCTTTTTAATCATTGTGATGTACTCTCTGTAATCATGGTGTGGACCCTCTGTAATCACGTTGATGGTCCCTCTGTAACCAAGGTGGTTTACCTTCTGTAAACACGGTAATGTATCCTGTGTAATCACGGTGATTGTCTTTTTGTAATTACGATGATGGTCCCTCTGTAATCATGGTGATGGTCCCTTTGTAATCTAAGTGATGTATCATCTGTAATCACGTAAATATACCCTCCTTAAACACGGTGATATACCCTCTGTAACAACGGTAATTTACCCTCTGTAATCACGGTGATGTACCCTCTGTAATGACGGTGATACACTCTCTGTAACTACGGTAATGTACCCTCTGTAATCATTGCGATGTACAGAGCAAGGGCATATCAAGGACAACCTCTATTATCATGGCGATGTAAAGTACAAGGGCATATCAAGGACAATCTCTGTTAGCAGGGTGT
This sequence comes from Magallana gigas, assembly GCF_963853765.1. Lineage (NCBI taxonomy): Eukaryota > Metazoa > Mollusca > Bivalvia > Ostreida > Ostreidae > Magallana > Magallana gigas. The sequence goes on along the minus strand of NC_088853.1, from coordinate 66,212,675 downwards.
GTACCCTCTGTAATCAAGGTGATGTACTCTCTGTAATCAATGTGAGTACCCTCTGTAATCACGTTGATGGTTCCTCTGTAACCACGGTGATGCACCCTCTGTAATCACGTTGATGGCCCCTCTGTAACCATGGTGATGCACCTCTGTAATCACGGTGATGTACTCTCTGTAATCACGGTGATAGTCCCTCTGAAATCACGGTGATGTACCATCTGTAATCACGGTAATGTACCCTCTGTAATCATGGCGATGTACAGAGCAAGGGCATATCAGGGACAACCTCTGTAATCACGGTGTTGTACCCTCTGTAATCACGGTGATGTACCTCTGTAAACACGGTGATGTACCCTTCGTAATCACGGCGATGTACAAACCAAGGGCATATCAAGGACAATCTCTGTAATCATGGCGATGTACAGAGCATAGGGAATATCAAAGACAAGCTATGTAATCATGGCGATGTACAGTACAAGGGCATATCGATGACAATCTCTGTAATCACGGTGATGTTCCCTCTGTGTTCACGGTGATGTAATCTCTGTAATCACGGTGATGTATCTTCTGTAATCAGGGCGATGTACAGAGTAAGGGCATATCAAGGACAACCTCTGTAATCATGGCGATGGACAGAGCAAGGGCATATCAGGGACAACCTGATAAAACTGCAAGGTTTCTGCGTCATTAAACCTCCGCTTAATGGTCAAATCTAACAGTGTATTATCGATAAGTAATAGCTTCCAAAAAGCTTTCATAATTGAACAAAAATATTAAATGAAAGCATGCATGTATCAATTCGGCTATCTTATTACAAATGAAATATGATTTTCGCTGTTGATAATTTCATAAATGAAACGTGCATATTTAAATAATAATTGCATTTTTGTATATTAAGATGCAAATCAAAGTCCAATTTTCCCATCGTAGGATATAGATAAGGATATGCAAGCACTTACAATCGTTTTCTAAAAAGTGTGTGGGGGAGCTATGGGGTGCTTTATCCAAAACATTATGACAAGCAATTAAAAAAAGGGGAACTCTAAAAACTCCCAAAATCCTTATTCGATTCAACTAGAAATCCTTATTTTCTTAAGTATTTGCTGCGAAAAAAATAGGGGGAGGCAGCCACCCCCCTCTCCTCCTTGATACAACATGCCTATGATGTGTACACATGGTGTGCTCTAGAGTATTCGCATTACCCGGCAGCAAGGCTCGCTGTGAATACTGATTAAAGTATAATGAAAAGAAAATATATTGAACATTCATAAAATGCTTGTTTCTGTCATTTTCGTATAAAAAACCTTCTGCACGAAAAAAAAAAAAGTTTTGTCGCTAAACTTGTTTGTTTCTCAAATTAAAGGTGGATTTTCTTTCTGAATGTTGTGTTAATATAAAGTGATTATCTTTTCGTTATGTCTAAATTTACACCACCAACCCCGTGGTAAAAAAAAATGAAACTTGATAAAACAACAAAATCACACCCCAATCATATTTTGTAGATCATACAGGTACTGCAAAAAAAATGTTGACCCTAACCCTAACCCTAAAATTCGGTTTAAAAATGTAATTTTTCGGCCACTAAATGACCCCCAGGACAAAATTGCAATTTCAAAAACTTATTGCACATCTATACGACTTCCTTAAACATATTCCAAGAGATGATTTTTCTACTGTTGAAAATGTAAGATAAGTTCGGGAAATCATTTTTTTCTTGTAAAAAAACGTCAATTTTTACGAAGTATTTGCCCCTTAGAACTACCACTGATGATTTGTCTATTGTTGAAATTATAGAATGAATTTAACGAAGCTGTTTGTTTTAAACACGTCATTTTTAAGCGGGTTTTCCAACGGAAAAATCTGGTTATCAAAATGGTGAAAATAAAATTGTTCCTTTGCAGATCAATTGGACTTATCAAAGGTGTGCAAATTGCTAGGAATTTTATTTCTGAAGAGTCATAAATAAAAAAAAAACCAGCTGTTGAACTTAGTCATTGTTTGGCGAAATATTGCATATTTGGTACCTCTTTTGTGCGGATGAGATTCTCCTACAGTTTTCAAGGTAGGCAGTTGTTCTTTTGCAGATTAATAGGACATATGTCAGAAGGGTGCATATTGCTAGGGTTTGATTTCTGATAATTTATGAACAAAACTAACTGTTGAACTTAGTCATTTTTTGGCAAAGTATTGCACATTAAGTACTTCCATCTCCCTGGAAGGTAGTGTTAATCAATTCAGGGTTGACAAATGGATTAAAGATAATGCTCACACAAATAAACCGGTTTGCTGTCACATTGTATAACTGTTTAGCTTATTTAATTCATAAACATTGAAAAATCACTTCATTTCGTTTCAGCGGCCTGCTGGAGCTCTGTACACTTGTACATAAACCATAAAATGTTCGGTAGTCAAATAATGACTATTAAAATTTATTGTAGAAAATACATCACGTGTTTGATTTCAATAAATGGCGCAAAATTGATACAGGTAAAGCCATATACAGTTATAATATATCAAATACACAGATCGATTGGAAACATAAACTCATCAATTTTGAAAACTAACCTGGATATCTTTACAAGTTGAATATTATTGTTGTTGATATATATATATATATATATATATATATATATATATATATATATATATATATATATATATATATATATATTTATATATATATATATATATATATATATATATATATATATATATATATATATATATATTAAACAACAAATTATTCTTGCTTCATTGCAACTAATAATATTGATACGTTTTATGACAAAGTGTTTGGTACATAAGGAGAGGCGAAATTTATTATAGCACATTTCTTGAAAGCAGTCGAAATGAATGGAGTCCAAGGGACCCTGTTTTTCTCCCTTGTTAATCCATTGATCTCGATAACCGAGTGCATATGTAAGTATCAGTTTTGTCTGAGCTGCTTTTTCTCGTAGTATAGCACAATTTCTCACCCAACGGTGTAAAAACAAGTAGTAGTCCATCAGACATTTATAAATTTAAAGATTATGTTCCCATCGACACCTGGTCAGGCTGAATTTGAGTGATTTTAAATTTAAAGAATTTAAATGGTAAACTAAAGAACATTCTTGTTGGAATTTTTTATTGAATAACGACAATGTAATAGTAATGTACTAGATAGTGTTTAGAACTTTTAGATTTACAAACCTGTTTCTTTTAACTACAGGCAAACGGTTGTAATTTTTGCAAAATTTGATCATTGGCCGAAAAAATTGTATCGTTACCATATTATTTACAGATGATAAACAAAAGCATAAGTGCTTCCAATACAAAACATTCCACATGAACGGTCGTGAATAAACACAACACAGTATACTCCACAAGATATTCTTGTTATATAACGTACTCAAAAAAATATCGCATAAAAGACCCGTTTGAAAACAAAATAATGCAATTGCAACCGGTTAAAAAGCTGCTAGCGTTGTTCTGTGGAGCTTGATTTATACATATTTTCCAACTTCATCGTCACATGAGCAAAATATTTTCAGTACGCATCGACTCACAAGGATTTATGAGTTTATTCTCTCATTATCAACAGGAAATATAATTCTCGTCATTTAATACATATGCTTGTCTGCTTATTATTTCTCCAGATAATCTCACCTCCAAGAGACCAACCTGGCAAATGCCAAGCATCAGCATCTATCCTTCAGAGAGAGCCGTAGATGATCAGAAGTCTAACCGCTCGGCGGCCGGTAACCAATGTGCTATTTCTGACGGGACACCACACGGCGCCATTTGGATGGTGGACCTCCAGTCTATTCAAGTTATAAACAACGTAATGATTTATTATAGGACAGAAGACATTACATGGAGTAATACTTCGTTTATTCTTAATTTGATCGGATGTATTTTAACCAAACGACGAGATATGTTTGAAGAGATCTATTCCCTTAAGGTGGTGACACTCGATCCCCTTCAAAGCGAAAATTTCACCAACTGTTTTTCCTTTCGTTTTAGGAATAATTTGTAGTGCGAACAGTTTGTATTAATATCATTAAGCATAAAAAATATCGTTTATGTGAAATTTTGTTTAAATGTGCTAATTCTATTTTTAAAAAACAGCGTTTATGCAAGCAGATTCTTGGGGTTTTCTCTCTATGTCTCCAACACAACAAAAAAAGGAGATGGAATCCTCTGTTTCCATGATACTGCTTATAATGCCGGATCTATACCAGGTTCTATGAATATCAGTTGTCCAGTTAGTGGGCGCTACGTGATATACTACAACACAAGGGAGGGTAATATATCTCATATCCCGACCTATTCCTCAGAGGCGTACATAGAACTCTGTGAGGTGGAGGTATATGGTAAGCCCATGTATGTAAAATGTTGTTTTCTAACTAAGAGTTCGTGGCACATATGAATATGTTGTAAATCAGGCTCAGCTGAAGTGACAATTATTATTTTATAATTGTACCAAGTTTACTAATACATGCGTAGATATTTTACGGTCCCTAATTGATTAGCAGTTTCCAATGTTTTAACTGAAAAATTACTACATAAACAACAGATGTAAAAGAAATTTCATTTACGCAAAGTTTGTTATGTATATATTTTTTCTAACCTGTGATGTAATAAGGCAATAAGCATAAAATCTACATGAATATTTAATAGTACAAAAACCTTTTAAAATGTTCATGAACCCATTCAATTTTCAAAAACTTCTGTTTAAAT